>NC_066544.1:16947652-16982652 GCF_024679095.1 Eriocheir sinensis
ACCCAGCTCCTCTCCGTGGTTCACCGAGACGTGGCAGAAACGGGACGCTGCTTGGCCCAACGATAGCCTGCCGCTGTTTTCTGGCTAGGGAGCGTCGAGTATGCGTGTTCGGAGAGATTGAAGAAGGGAAGATAGGTAGGAGAGAAAGAAAGGTACTGATATAGTGAACGAAGGGAGGAAGAAAGGAAGGAAAGGAGGAAGGAGAGGAGGGATTAAAAAAAAGAATAAAAGAGGTCATGATGGATATGTTTGGAGCCAGTGTTGTGTGTATCTGTCTTAAAGGAATACTGTGTTACTTATGTTATTCCTCGCCTGTTATAGAGTTATATATTAGAAAATTAAAGTTTATGTTATGGAATTTTGTATATATAATGAGAACTGTGAAGATCATAAAAGGAAGTCAGTATTATGTCTATCTGTTTCTATATAAAATGATACTGTGATACATATGTTATTGATAGACCTGGTTTTTATGTATAGAGTGTATCATATTAGTGAAGATCAAAGGTTATGCTATACTGATTCACGTGTATTATATAATTTCCGGCAATATTATTATAAAAGAGGATCAGAACCTCATTTTCTGGTGTGGGGGGAAAAAGTTTAATCGCATCCTCGCGCTTATTGAATAACTTATCGTCTGGCGGCCATCAAAAAAGCATCAAGTGTGTATCTTTTGGCATCGGGAATGATATATTACTACAACTTATGCTTCAGGTTATCTCACGTGGGTGTAATACATGTTAAAGTACAAGAAGTCTCTGTCTAGGAAGGGTGAGACCAATGACGGTTATAACATTGAGAAACAGTAAACAAGCATCATGGTATAGGGACATGAAAAGGGCTGAAAAGTTCCTACTGACGATAAAGGATAAGAAATGGACTTGAACAGGTCATATGTGTACAGCTGATAACAGACAGACAACCAGATTAACAGAGTGGCTACCCAGAAAGTGTAGACGTCAGGGAAGACAGAGGACCAGGTGGAGAGATGAAATTAGAACCTTTACCGGAGCAGGATGGAGTACACTCAACACCAGACAGAGAGAACCAGGTGGATAGATAACACTAGAACCTTTGTTGGAGCGGGATGGAGTACACTAACACCAGACAAACAGAGAACCAGGTGGAGAGATGAAATTAGAACCTTTACCGGAGCAGGATGGAGTACACTCAACACCAGACAGAGAGAACCAGGTGGATAGATAACACTAGAACCTTTGTTGGAGCAGGATGGAGTACACTAACACCAGACGGAGAGAACCAGGTGGAGAGATGAAATTAGAACCTTTACCGGAGCAGGATGGAGTACACTAACACCAGGCGGAGAGAACCAGGTGGAGGGATAGAATTAGAACCTTTACCGGGGCAGGATGGAGTACACTCAACACCAGACAGAGAGAACCAGGTGGATAGATAACATTAGAACCTTTGTTGGAGCAGGATGGAGTACACTAACACCAGACAGACAGAGAACCAGGTGGAGAGTTGAAATTAAACCTTTGTTGGAGCAGGATGGAGTACAGTAACACAAGACAGAGAGAGAACCAAGTGGAGAAGTGGAATTAGAACCTTTACCGGGGCAGGATGGAGTACACTAACACCAGACAGAGAGAGAACAAGGTGAAGGGATAGAATTAGAACCTTTACTGGAGCAGGATGGAGTACACTAACACCAGACAGAGAGAGAACCAGGTGGAGAAGTGGAATTAGAACCTTTACCGGACCAGGATGGAGTACACTAACACCAGACAGAGAGAGAACAAGGTGGAGAGATAGCATTTGAACCCTTGTTAGAGCAGGATGGAGTACAGTAACATCAAACAAAGAGGTGGATGACATTGGGGAAAGGCCTTGTTCTCTAGTGGGAGACATTTGCAAAGGCCGTTCTGTTGCAAAGAGGTGATGTTGGCTGATGATGACGATGATGATTATTCCATTTAGAGAGAGAGAAATTCGTGTGTCAGACCCCTGCTACATCCTGGTTTGATGCGTGGGTGAAAAAAAAGTTGTGTTTCATCGAGATTGTAACATCAACCCAGTGTTTCTTCTCTCTCTCCGTTTTTTCTTTTTTATTCCTTTGCGCAAGCCGCCGCCTCCTTCTTTTGTTTTGTTTTCGTAATTGTGTTTCACGGTATTTCTCAAACACACACACACACACACACACACACACACACACACACACACACACACACACACGCGCGCGCACACGGATATGCACACGCCACCATCCCCACACACACACCCACTTACGTACTTACACCCCCCCCAAAAAAAAAGCATATTTACCACACACACACACACACACACACACACACACACACACACACACACACACACACACACACACACACCAGAAGTAACTCAAGATTAACATAAACATTTGCATACACGATAATTTGTTCGCACGATTATATATACGCACTTATTATTTTTTTCCACGATAATTTTACTTTTTTTACACGATAGTTTACTTCTTTGCACGATATTTTTCCCCCACGATGATTTTCTTTTAACACGATAACATACTCGCACGATAATTTTCCCTTCTTTGCACGTTAGTCTTTAAGTTTGTACAATATATATATTATGTATGTATGTAATCAGTTAACACGTTGAGCCTCAGCCTTCCCTATACCTGGTTAGCCTTTCCACCCAGGTGTTGCTAAAGCCTATAGAAATACCTCGATATTGGCCAACACCTGAATTCCCGTGAGAGAGAGAGAGAGAGAGAGAGAGAGAGAGAGAGAGAGAGAGAGAGAGAGAGAGAGAGAGAGAGAGAGAGAGAGAGAGAGAGAGAGAGAGAGAGAGAGAGAGAGAGAGAGAAATGGAAAGAAAAGCAAGAAAAATAGTAAATACAGAAAAAAACTAAAATAAAGAAGGAAAACAAAGAAAAAATATAAAGAGAGAAATAGAAGAAGTGAAACGATAACGAGAGAGAGAGAGAGAGAGAGAGAGAGAGAGAGAGAGAGAGAGAGAGAGAGAGAGAGAGAGAGAGAGAGAGAGAGAGAGAGAGAGAGAGAGTGCCCCGGGTGCCGCCCTGGGCCGTGACCCCCGCGCCCTGTGGCCCCTGTGGTGGAGGATCACACGAGGGGAGGAACCTTGGCCCTCCTTCCCTCCTTCCTTCCTTCCCTCCTTCCTTCCCTCTTCCATCTTGTATTATTTCCTCCACTCATCGTATCTTCATCTTCCTTCTCTGATTCACTTTTTCTCTTCTTGGTCCTCCCTCCTTCCCTCCTTCTTTCTCTCCTTCCTTCCCTCCTCCATCTTTCATTCTTTCCTCCATTCATTTTCTCTTTACTTTCCTCCCCTGATTCACTTTTTCCTTCCACTTCTTTCCTTCTTTCTCCCCTTTTTCTTTTTTCTTTTCGTTCGTATATTTTCTCCTTTTCTTCCCTCCCTATTGTTTTCCTTCCCTCCTCCCTCCTTTTATTCCTCTTTCCTCCATTCTTTTCCTCTCTTACTTCTTTCCGTAATTCCCTCTTGCCCTTTTCACTTTTTTTTCCGTCTGTTTTCCCTCCTTCTTTCCCTCTTTCCCCTCTTCTTTCCTTTCCTGATTCCCTCCTCCCTTTCTTCACCTTTTTCCTTAGTTTTCTTTCCTCCTCCACATTTTTCCTTCCCTTTTTCCTTCTCTTCCTTCTATCTCCCTTCCCCTTTTTCTTTTTTTCCATCCCTCATTCTCTTTTTCCCCATTTCTTTCTTTCCTTCATTCTCCTTCCTTATTTCCTTCTTTTGCTGCCATTTTTCCTTCCCTTCCTCTCTCTCTCCCATCTCCTCCATCTTCTCTCCATCTGTATCTTTCCCTCCACACTTTTCTCCTTCTCTCTCTTCCTTCTTCTCCTCCATCTTCACTTGTTATTCCATCTTCCCTCCATTAATTAAATCCTCCCCGTCATCATGAACATTTATCTCCATCTTTTCTCTTTCTCTCCACTTCCTCTTCCTTCCACTTCTCCTTGCCCTCCTTCCCCTCTCTCTCTCTCTCTCTCCCTCCCTTCTCCTCCCCTCCCCATTCCTTCCCTCCTCCTTTCCTTCCTTTGTATACTTCTCTCTCTCTGTTAGTTTGTTTACCGTGACACGTGACCAGAATGAGAATGTAAACAAATGTCACGTGACCAGAACTAGTGTAAACAAAACCACGTGACAAGAACTAGAACGTAAACAAATGTCACGTGACTAGAACTGTAGAATGTAAACAAATGTCACGTGACCCGAACTGTTGTAGAATGTAAACAAAACAAAACCACGTGTCAGTAAAAGCAAGAAAGAGAAAAGAACAGGAAAAAAAGAAGAAATGAAGAAAAGAAAAAGTGGAAACAAGAAATATAAAACGTGTCACATTTTTTTTTAACTCTAAATGAATGTAAAGAATGAATAAATAAAAGCAAGAAAGAAAATAAAGAAAGAAACGAAGTATATTGTGATTTAACGAACCATATCAACGCAAAAAAGAAAAAGAGGAAAAAGAAGCAGAAGAAGGAGGAGGAGGAGGAGGAGGAAAAGGAAAGGAAAACCGTAACTGCCAAGGCAAACCAGTGCAAGAAGAGAAGAAGAAAAGAAGAAAGAAAAAAGTAGTAAACGAAACGAACGAAAAAAAACTGGAAACGGGGAGGAAAGGAAATGCAAACAAGAGCACGTGACTTGATTTAAGGACGAGAGAAGGAGGACGAAGAGAGAAGGAAATGTTAAGGGAAAAGAAATGAACGAGAGAAAAGAAAGAAAAGGAAGACAAAAACGAAAACACAAGCAAAAAAAGATCAGCTGATGAATAATAAGGAACGAGAGAAGAAAATGTAAAAAGAGAAGAAACAAACGAGAGAAAGAAAGTAGAAACAAGCAGAAAAAGAAGAGCTGATGAACGAGAACGAGAGAAGGAAGGAGAACGAAGGAGGGAAGAATATATAAATAAAAAAGAACTGAACGAAAGGAAAAGATAAGATTAAAAAAAATGCAGAACAGCTTACTCACTCACTCAATCACTCACACATTATCTGGGCCACTCGAGTCACTCACGCCCAAGCAGTACACTCACTCACCTTGACTTACTCACTAACCCACCTTTTACACACCTATTACTCACTTTTACTCACCTCTTACTCATCTTTCACTCGTTGTCACACACGTTCTCTGGTCTACTCGAGTCATTCACGCCCAAGCAGTCGGTCATCCATTCATTCATGCACAAGCTGAGTCATGCAGTCACTCATTCATCAGTAAGTCATTCACACACACACACACACACACACACACACACACACACACACACACACACACACACACATATCATTCCCTCTTCCCCTTCCTCGCGCTCTCTATATTTTTTTATCTCCTCTCTACCTTTCTCTCCCCTCCTTCCTGCCCTCCTTTCTTCCCTACCTCCTTCATTCTCTCCTTCCTTCATGCTCTCTCTCCTCCATTCCACATTTTCTTCCTCACTTCCATAGTTTTCTTTCCTCTCGACCTTTCCCTTCCCCACCTCCTTTCTTCCCTTCCTTCCTTCTCTCCCTCCTCTCCACACACAAACACACACACACACACACACACACTCACCAACACCACTGCCCCTGGGGATGGCTGGGGAACCTGGGGGAGCCGCTGGGGGCGCTGGGGGGAGGTCATGTCTCAGGGCGTACTCCCAAAGTCGCCAGAAGCCACCCTCATTAAAACGGTACTTCGGCAGCTCCTCCTTCAGCGCCTCCGTCATGAGCGGGAGAGCGGGGGGCGGGAGTGCCTGGTCCTGGGCCGCCGCCACCACCACCAGCGCCGCCAGAAGCCACGCGCACACCGGGGGCTTCATGGCACTGGGCAGGGGGAGGGTTAGGGCGCGCAAAGGGAGGGGATCGAAGGGCACCGGGGTTAGGCACGCGGTGAAGGCGAGGAGGAGGAAGGGATGTACGCCCTCTCTCGCTATGTTCCTGCCCGCGACTGACTGTGTGTGTGTGTGTGTGTGTGTGTCAGCCTGTCAGGTGAGGTAAGACCCAGCGTGGTTGCCCCAATCTCACAGTCTTTCACCTGTTTCTCCGCTCCTCCTCCTCCTCCTCCTCCTTTTTCTTCTGTTTCCTCTTTTTTTTTTTCCCCTCTTTCCTCATCCCATCTTTTCCTCTCCACTCTTTCTGGTCTTATTTGCCCCTCACTTTCTTACTTATCTCTTCCCCCTCACTCTCCTCGTCTCTTCTCATCTCCCTCACTCTTCTCATCTCCCTCATTCTTCTCATCTCCATTATTTCACCTCCCTCCTCACTTGCTCACTCCTCTCCCTCACTCTCCTCGTCTCTTCTCATCTCCCTCACTCTTCTCCTCATCTCCATTATTTCACCTCCCTCCTCATCTCCTCTCACTTTCTCACTCCTCTCTCACTCTCTCCCTCCTCTCTTCTCCCTCACTCTCCTCTCCCTCACTCTCCTCATATCCTCTCATTCTCTTCCTCCTCACACACACACACACACACACACACACACACACACACACACACACACACACACACAACGTCCCCATTCCACACATTCACCACATTTCCTTCCATTCATTTATTCCTGTTCTAATTTACCGTTGCCTTTTTCCTTATTCGTACCACATGCAGTGAGAAAGAGAAAAAAGGAAGGAAGGAAATAAAAGAGGGAAGAAAATAGTCCGAGGTTATTAAGTTAAATTAGTCAGTAAAAAGAGAGGAAGAAAGAAAAGAAGGAAATAGTCGTAAGTTATTAAAGTACTATGTAAAAGAAGGAAAAGAAAATATAATTATAATTTAGTAGCTACTCGGTAAAAAGAAAGGAAGGAAAGAAAGAAGTTATCACGACAAAGGGAGGGAGGAAAGCAGAAAATCAAGACAAAACTACTCGCCATGAAAGAAAGGAAGAAAGAAAAAAGAAAAGACAAGACCAAGAATCAAAGTCCTCGGTAAAGAGCAATGTAGCATCGAAAACCATATAAGGAATTCAGCAACTTATCAAATATTTTCCCCTCTATCCACAACGAGCAGAGTGGCGCAGTGGAAGCGTGCTGGGCCCATAACCCAGAGGTCCGTAGATCGAAACTACGCTCTGCTAACGGTATCTTTTTAACATTCTTTTATTTGTTTCTAATTCGCTCCCCCGTGGTCCAGTGAGTCTCCTTGGCCAGTGAGAGGGCGAGAACAAGACTGGAATCCCTGTGTGCATGTCTGAAAGTATGGTAATTTGGTAGTGGCTGATCGAAACCTCGCTCTGCTAACCTAATATTTTTACTTCTTTTTATTTATCTCCAACTCCCTTCCCTGTGTGGTAGTTAGTCTCCTTGGCCAGTGAGAGGGCGAGAATAAGCCTGGTTTCCCCGTGTGCTTGTGTGTACATGTGGTAATATGGTAGTGGCTGATCGAAACCTCGCTCTGGTAACCAATATTTTTACTTCTTTTTATTTACCTCCAACTCCCTTCCCTGTGTGCATAGTCAAGCCTTCTTCCTTCCTCAGTACGTCCTCCTGCTTCAGCCTTTCCTTCATCCCCTCGGTTCACATGGGAGTCATTGTACATCATCATCCAAGGTAATTATTGAGATAGCGTGAGGCAGGTGCTGCATAGTTGAGGGTAGCCCAGTAGCCTTCTTCCTTCTTCAATACTTCCTCCTGCTTGTCTTTCTTTCATCCCCTCTTCCCTACATACCGGTAGCAGTCATTGTACATCATTATCTTGTGAAAGGTAACTAGCGGGGGGGTGGGGGGAGGGGCAGGGCCGGCAGGTGGTGCTGGAGTCCGCCTCTTGCACCAGGACGAGGAGGAAGGAAGGTGTGCGTGTGTCTGCGCCCCCGGCCGAGGCTGAGGTAAGTGTTGACGCGGTGCCCAGCGTGTCAGTGATCCATAGACGATGCTTTAGTAGCAGTGTGATGAAAAGAGAGGGAGAGAGAGGGGCGTGGGGAAAGTGTTGACGGTGTACTCAGCGAAAGAGAGAGAGAGAGAGAGAGAGAGAGAGAGAGAGAGAGAGAGAGAGAGAGAGAGAGAGAGAGAGAATGTCAACCCCTCGCTGGTGATTTGATTGAACGCGACGGTTGAATAACACACACACACACACACACACACACACACACACACACAGTACAGACAAGCCGGGTAATTAGTGCATTGTAACTGCTGTAAGGTCGAATTGAAGTGTCGGTTAGTGAGGGGGAGGGAGGGAGGGAGTGAAAACCACCTTATGACCATTACCCTATTACTCTTATATACGTGATCTAAGGTGTTTTATGGGCCTGACCTGAGTGATGTTAGCTTAGGGTTTGACAGACTAAGAGTTAAGATCGGTTATATTAGTGATATTGAAATGGTGGTTAGTGGAGACAGAGGGAGTCAAAACCACCCCTAGGACCATTACCCAGTTACTCTTACATACGTGATTTAAGGTGTTTTATGGGCCTGACCTGAGTGACGTTAGCTTAGGATTTGACAGACTAGAGTTAAGATCGGTTATTGGAGAGAGAGGGAGGGAGTCAAACCCACCCCTAGGACCATTACCCAGTTACTCTTACATACGTGATTTGAGGTGTTTAGTGGGCCTGACCTGAGTGATGTTAGCGTATGGTTTGACAGACTAGAGTTAAGATCGGTTATATTAGTGATCGTAAAGTGGTGGTTAAAGTTGGGGAGGAGAGAGTGAAAACTACCCCACCTCGGTACTAATACGTGTTATAAGGTGTTTTTTTAAATTTTTTTATGAACTGAATGATACTGGCTAAAGGTTTGATACACTAGAGTTAGTATTGGTATTATTGGAGTAGTGGTAGTGTAATGGTGAGGTATTAGTTAGTGGGAGGGAGGGAGGGCGTGAAAACTACCCCACAACGGTACCATTACGTGTTATAAGGTGGTTTTGGGGTGACCAGAGTGATGCTGGCTATGGGTATGACAGACTAGGGTTGAAATCGGAATTTAGCAGGAGTTTCATAGGAGTTTGGGGCATTTCCATGGGTAGTTTCATGACCCTGGTGGTAGATTGACAAAGTTTCTGCACCATGAACGTAAAGAAACCCTCATGGGGACGCAGTTGCCCCCACTTTTGGCCGTTATACAAATGATTGGTTTAAGAAAGAGAAATAAGCGTCTAAGAATAGGCTAGGCTAATGACTAATCCCTCACATACGAATTAAAAAAAGTAAAGAATAGGCTAGGCTAATGATTTTAATCCCTCACATACGAATTAAAAAAAGTAAAGAATAGGCTAGGCTAATGACTTTAATCCCTCATATACGAATTAAAAAAAAGTAAAGAATAGGCTAGGCTAATGATTTTAATCCCTCACATACAGAATAGGCTAGGCTAATGACTTTAATCCCTCACATACGAAGTAAAGAATAGGCTAGGCTAATGATTTTCACCCTTCACATACGAAGTAAAGAATAGGCTAGGCTAATGACTTTAATCCCTCACATACGAAGTAATTTATAGATATGCGGGCTAATATTGGTAATTCTAGTGGTACTCATGGCCTTGTTGGAGTAGTTTAGTGTATGGGAGTGTTCTTGCGTACTGTTCTTACGTATACGTTTATTAGATGTCAAATGTTTGTAAGGTCGGCAGTGTAATTAGACGCCTCCACCTCTCTCATTAACTATTTCCAAAGTCCAGGAGATCAGTCGAGTTAATTCTTATGAGTGGTATTTTAGATTCATGGTAACAGAAGAAGGGTCATAAAACTACCCCTGATAATGCCCGCAACTCCTACGAAAGCCTTGTCAAATACGTGTGTGCTTGGGCGACCTTGACACAAACGCAAGCACGCAAACACCTTGATTGCGTCATAGTTGTTAGTGGCCGGGCTGTTGTCATGGCAACGGGCGGCGGCCATCATGGATTTGGAGGTAGACAAAAACGCTGATTGGTTGAGGAGGCGAAGGGGCGTGTCCGTGAGGTGAGGTGGGCGTGGCTTATCGAGGCTAGGTTGTGGTGGGCGGTGCTTAGGAGAACAGGGGTGGGGTATAGGAGGATTAATATGAAAAGAGGTTAATGCTGACATGTCATTTGTTTCCCTTGATCAGCTATTTCCTTTGCTGTATAATAATAATAGTAATATTAATAGAGAATAAATACAAGCCCTCTGACCACTGCCCACTACGAATGAAAAAAAGTTTAGAAGAGTGGCCAAGAGAGATGGAGGTGTATGTAGTAATATGGCGTAGCTGTGTTGTATTATGTCCCTTAGTGATGCTCATTTAGTTTGTCCCTTCAGTCTAGTTTAGTTTGTCCCTTCAGTTTAGTTTAGTTTGTCCCTTCAGTCTAGTTTAGTTTGTCCCTTCAGTTTAGTTTAGTTTGTCCCTTCCCTTTAGTTTAGTTTGTCCCTTCCCTTTAGTTTAGTTTGTCCCTTCAGTCTAGTTTAGTTTATCCCTTCAGTTTAGTTTAGTTTGTCCCTTCAGTTTAGTTTAGTTTGTCCCTTCCCTTTAGTTTAGTTTGTCCCTTCAGTCTAGTTTAGTTTATCCCTTCAGTTTAGTTTAGTTTGTCCCTTCCCTTTAGTTTAGTTTGTCCCACCTTTACCGTCACCTGTGTTGTAGTAGTGATGAGTTATGTACTGTTCTGTGTGGTAGTGATCCTCCTTATTTGTCCCTTTAGTTTGAGTATTGCATCCCACCATTACCTTCACCTGTACTAATGTCTGTGTGCTTCCAGGTGAGCGTGGAGGCAGCACCTGTCTGGCCGGAGCCGTGGGAAGCAGACAAGCGGAAGGAGGAGCCCCGAGACACAGCGAAGTATACCTCTAGTTTGTACATCCACATTCCAGGTTGGGGAGGTATTTCAATATTTCAATCCCTGTAACTGTAAACTCTTGCCCAGTATCCTTTACCATACAGCATCACTTTTCTTGCCTTCCAGTTCATCTCTCTCCTCTCTCTCTCTTTTTCACCCTCTATTCTTAGGACATCTGCAGTCAAATACATCAATCCACATTACTCTTAAACTTATATCATGCAGCATCCATCTCCTTGCCTGCTCAATTCATCTCTCTTTCGTTCAGCCTCTACCATACAGCATCCATCTTCTATCCCTCCAGTTCATCTCACTCCTCTCTCTCTCCCGTCTTCACCCTGTACTCATATGGTAGTAGTAGATGCAGTTAAATGTCAATCCATGTTACTGTTATCTCTTGTCGAGTAGCCTTTACCATACAGCATCTATCTTTTTTGCCTGTTAGTTCATCTCACTCCTCTCTCTCCCTTTTTCACCCTGTACTCTTATGGCAGATGCAGTTAAATATTTCAAGCCATGTTACTCTTATCTCTAGCCCAGGAGCCTTTACCATATAGCATCCATCTTCTTGCCTGGCCAAATTTTCTCATGTTCCCTTCTGTCCCTCCTTCACCCTTTACTTTCTGAGAGGAGCTGCAGACATATATCATTCCACATTACTCATATACATACACATGCTATTTATTGTACATACACTCGGACTATATAGGAGGTGTTTGTATGGGGAGTATTTGAGGTGAAGGAAACATTTGGTCTTCTGGACATATTTATTAATGTGTATCATGACACCTACACTTCCATTCCTCTGTACAGTCTAGCATGTTGACGAGACACACACTACACCATGGAATGAGATGGGCAACTTGTTTGACATAAAAGATATTCTCCTTCCTTCCTTCCCTCCCTTTTAATAAGTTAACTAAAAGCACAGAGGACACTGTCTTAGACTTAATACAATAACTATTAGTGTACATTGTGAATTACTCAATACAAATTATACCTCTCAACCTGTTACATTTATAATATGCAAACATGACAGGCTAAAATGTTCATAACTTATAAATTGGCCAAACTTTCATTTGTGCATATTCAATACTATAAATATACATGAATTAGAATATTCAGTCTTCTTAATCTCACGTTCCTCTTGCCTGGTAATGTAATGGCCGCTGCACTCATTGATCTCTGTTTCCCCCTGCCCGGGACACCCAAAGACTATAACACAAGTACTAAACATCCTGACCCTCTTGTGACAATACAGTGTTCTCTCGTGCACCATCACAGGCTAAGGTTGCATGCAAGGACGTCACTCAACCCACAGACGTCTGCCCACTTACCCACTACCCACCCACCAGTTATGAAGTGAATGAAAAGTGGTGGAAAAAAATGTGTGGTGGAATTCATGAAAAAAATGTCAGAAAAGTGAAAATGCTGCCACTTGGTAAGAATCTAACCGTGAATCACGACAGGATGCAGCCGTTTGCCCTGTGAGTGAGACGATTCCAGTTAAGATGAACAATAGGGTAAACTTTAAACCCTTTCCCTGCCATATCAAAACTAGTGGCTGCTTCTACCTGCCTCTCTACCCAACCCCGGGACCCTCTAACTTACACGACAGGACTAAGTTTATGAAAATTACAAACTTGACACCAAATTCCCTCACTAGGTCGAAGAAGCACCCATTAGAGAACTGAATAGTGGTGTGATGCGAATGTGTTAATTGTTGCCCATGAGATTTAGCTTCACTCTGCTGGTCTGGAGTGCTGAGGAGTCTTGGACCAATACTCTCAAACATTTCGGGGCTCACACACCCAGATTCGATAAGGCTTTTGTGGAGGTTGTTGTGTGGGTATTTCCATGGGTAGTTTTACCAGCCTGGTGGGAGCTTGATGAGGCTTCTGCACCATGAATGTGAGCACTCATGAGAACCCAACCAATCTCCTTTGTGGCCTAATGAAATAGTTGCTGTGAGAGCCGAAAAAGTCTGATAATACTGGCCTTTGTTACCCTTTTCTCCCAGCCGTGTACGAGACAAGCAGTCCTTCACACCGTCACAAGAGCCCCACCATCACCATATATCTATGTACCCCTCAAAAGCCGACCAAGCCAGGAGGCCTAAGCTAAGCCGCGCCTCACATCAAATACACCTTTGTTCTTCTCTTGCCTCAGGCGCCTTTCCACCTCACTGAAAAAAGCAACAGTAAAGAAAATCATTCTGGAACGAAGGTAAGAGAAGAAAACTTACGGCTAAGAGCTTCAAAAGATGGAATGAATGAAAACAGCAAGGCAAGAAAGAAAAGGTACTGAAATCATAATATGGAGAATGAAAAGTGAGCCTTAAAATACATAAAGTGAAGAATAAAATGATAAAACAAAAATAAATAAATAACATGAACCAAGTGGAAAATACAAGTCTTCAAAATGCTGCAGGCAGGAGACAAACAAACTAAGGATGAACTTAAGAACCGCCACGCCTCCCGCGGACGACAGAGAGACGGACCCACATGCACCCAGTGCCAGGGGGAGCAAAAACGGCCGCTGGGTATTCGGGCGCGTCAGTCGTCCAGTGTGGCGGAGAGGCGCAAAGTGGCAGCAGCAGCAGTGGTGAGCAGCCATGCCAAGTGACCTTACAGGTGAATGACCCAGCCAGCAGCCACAGGGGGAGGGGAGCAGGTGGGGAGGGAGAAGTGCTACAGGGGGATAGGGTGGGAAGGGAGGTTATGTTCTATAAGGGGAAAGAACGGGAGTAGATGAGGAGGGAGGAGGTCAAGTGCCAAAATGGAAAGGAGGGGAGGGGATAGGGAGGAATGACTAGCAAGGGAGCACAACACTGAAGAGAGATGAGGCCATTGGTGTCATGGGATGGGGAATTACTTTTTATTTTGAGTGTGCTCTGAAGAGGGTGTTTCTAAACAGAGTCAGGCATCAGAGCTTTTATTAGGGGGGGCACTAAGATGATAATTAGTTTTCGGGGTAGAGAGAGAAGGGCAGTGTGTGTAGTGAAGGAGGGAACCAATCTTAAAAGGAAAAGGAAGAGCTCTGGGCATTTCTGAGGGGAGTAGAGTATGGATGGAAGAGAGGAAATAGCCTGTCATCATCTTGGAGTAGAGAGGGAAGAAAGAGCATTGAATAGTGAGGAGGAAGGTCAGGCATGGAAAGGCAGAGACAGCAGTGGATGTACTAAGGAGGGAAGGAGTGATGGAAGGGGTTTTAAGAAGGGGACATGAAGTAAAGAAAGGGTGAAAGGCAGAGACAGCAGTGTGGGTGTACTAAGGAGGGAGGGAGTTGTGGAAGGGGTGAGGAAAGAGATGTGAGGAAGGAGAGAAAGGGTGAATGGCAGAAGGGGCACAGAGAAGGACTAGCATTGTTACTACTGCTGGGGGGGTAAGGTGGGGAGGGGTGGGGGGCTACACCTCATCTCCACCTCCTCCTCCGTCCCGCTGGCCAGGTCTCTACTGTCCTCCTCTCTTACTCACGTCGTCATCATCCTCCTCGTCGTCTGAGTCATCGGCGTACTTGACCCTTTTCCTGCGACCTCTGCCCTTCTCCCCCTTGTTCTTTTTGCCCTTCTTTTTACGTGCAACCTCCTCCTCTTCCTCCTCCTCCTCCTCTTCCTCTTCAAACTCTGTAAAGGGGAGGAAAGTCTGGTTAAGTTTATTGTCAGGACTTGGATCTCTGCAATATGTGAAGTTGGGAGTGATTTTAACCATGAAGGAAGTAGAGAAAGGAGTAAAAGAGGAAGGTCATAAGGGAAGAAACAAGAGAGAGGCTGACAGGCAAAGATGACGAGTAACATAGGAAAGTGGAGAGAGAAATCAAACCTAGGTAGACTTTCTCTCACCTTGTGCTCTGAGGAGGGATAACCAAACCACAATTACTAAGTTAAC
The DNA here is from genome assembly GCF_024679095.1 of Eriocheir sinensis. Classification (NCBI taxonomy): domain Eukaryota; kingdom Metazoa; phylum Arthropoda; class Malacostraca; order Decapoda; family Varunidae; genus Eriocheir; species Eriocheir sinensis. The sequence continues at coordinate 16,962,241 of NC_066544.1, forward strand.
ATTAATATTTAGAGTTAAAGTAAGTTACAGAATATTCCACCGCACAGAAACAACACACATATCTCCACTGATGATCCGTGGTCCTCCAATACACATTATCCCATCACAAACAGCATGGAGTGGCAGAGGAATTACAAGAGAGGTAAACAGAGGTAAGCAAAACTAACCTTCAACCTCACCTTGCTCTGGTAGGTTGTCGGCCTCCGTCTCAATGCGCTCGCGGGCATTGAGGAAGACGCTCTGCATGACGATGGAGTCCTCGTAGATGATGGACGCCTCCTCGTTGTACTCCTGGGCGTTGCGACACAGCAGCATGAAGTCGTGCTCCAGGTCATTTAGATCTTCATACTGTGGGAGGTGAGGTAGATTGATGGTGGTGAGGGGATGTGGTGGTGGTAGTGTGGGATAAGCGTCTGTGGTTTTAGAGTATTGGTAGGGGTGTGGAGGGTCTGCATGGAGTGTTAGTGCAGTAGGAGTGGTGTGGTAGTATTGTAGAGGAACTTTGTGGGGTCTTAACATTGTGGTAGTTGTTGGAGGAAGTGGAGTGGGGGGGGGGGAGGGGTTAGGGTATGGTCTTATAGTATGGGGTCTTAGTGTGGTGGTAGTGTCTGCCTGTCTTAAACAACAAAGTAACATACATTTCTCTTCCTAACATTAACAAGACAAAGTGAGAAGAGCTCCTTGGTGCTGCACACTTATAACCATTCCTGCTCTCTTTTCCTCCTCCCTTATCACCCCTCCTCTTCCTTCTCCTCCTCCCTCATTACCCCTACTCTTCCTTCTTCCTCCTTCTCCCCTCACTCACCCGTCCCTCATCGATCTTGGTCATGATCTTCACTATGTCCATGGGCCGCTTGATGACCCCGTAGTAGTCCGGCAGCTCCCTACGCGACGGCAGCTTCATGAAGGGCTCGCTCAGCACGCGGCCGTCGCTGCTGAATGAGGGGACAGGTAAGCAAAGGTGAGGGGCAAGTAAACAAAGGTAAACAAGCATAACAAATTGTAAACAAGGGCAAGAGGTAATAACTAGTAAACAAAGGTTGGTAATAAATGATAAGGCTGTAGGTGGACAAGGGTGGTGACTAGATGGGATAACTTTAGGGAACTTGTGTTGAAATCTGAGTATTTCTATCTTCACACATCTTATACTAATAGCCAAAGATGATTGACGCTGCAGCTATGTTAATAAATGGTAAGGCTGTAGTAAGGTAAGGGTGGTGACCAAGGATGGGATAACTCTAGGGGACTCTGTTGGAATATGAGAGCATTGATATATATTCCTACAACTTGTACCAATAGCCAGAGATAATTAATGCTGCAGCTATGTTAATAAATGGTAAGGGTGATGACTGTAGCTGGGATAATATTTATGCATCTTATACTAATGGCCAAAGATAATCAACACTTCAGCTAAGTTAAGAGTCCCCTATTATTCACAATGAACCACAAGAGAGAAAAAGAAAAAACAGCAAGCAGGCAACATTCTCACCTGTCCTCGTATTTGATCACAATGTCCATGAGTCTCTTCAGCTGCCGTATGAGTCTCTTGTTCTTGGGGGCGGCCGGCTTCTCCCTGGCTGGCCGACCGCGCTTCTTGGGCTTGGGGTCATCGTCGTTCTCCAAGTCGTCCTGCCTCTTCCTCTTCCCCTTGGAGCCGCGCTTGGTCTTTGTCGCCACAACCTCCTCCTCGTCATCCTCCATCGCCTGAAGTCACGAGGGAAAAGTTTGTTGTGGTTATCGTTATTAGAGGTCAGTCGTTTTCTTTTTTTTAATGAGGGTATTGTAATTGTGAGTTTGTTGAGTGTTGCTTGTTTTGCTGCTGCTGCTGCTGGCATTTGCTATAATCATTGCTGTGGTGCCTCCATAATTATTGCTGTGGATATAACCCTTAACTCATAACTCCATCCATAATTATTGCTGTAGTTTTCTCTAATTATTGCTGTGTAAATAAATCTTTAACTCGTAACTCCACTCACAGCCTCACACCTCCACTGTGAGGTGACTCATTCCACATCTTATTACCATCTGGGCACTATTGTTATTTTTCTTGTTATTCTATGCCTTTCCAGCTTACTAAAGAGCCTATGTCTGCACTACTGTCTTCCCCAGAGTTGCGGTTACTACTCCGTTCACTCATCACCAAGATAACCACCTTTCTACTTAAGCACTCCAAGTCATTTCATCACCATCCAGCATTCACATTCACACCACTAACTGAGGGACAACACACTAACTACTTACAGACATGAACAACTAACACAGAAGCATCACACACACACAAAAAAAAGCCGTGTTAATAGTGGCACCCTTGCTTGGCTCCTTCTGATCCCCAGAGCTCATCTTTGATCCTCTTATAGCAAGAATCTAGAGTCTGGGTTGATTTATGGTCATCAGGGCAGCATGTGGGTAGTCTTAGGCCACTTAGTGATGACTGAAAAATTGCCAGCTTGTTTGAAGAGGCAGGCGAGACATGAACCTGCATCCTTCTGTACACCACACCTGCACACTGACCCTTCAGCCACCACCTCTGTCCTATCAGTCTCTAGTGTGCATAAATCACTACCGGGCAAGCACACAAACACATATAAACACAACAAACTGTCTCCCAGCCTCCTTTTGCCTCCTTCCCATCACACTCAGATTCTCATTCAAGATTCCTGGTCCAATCCATCTCATCTTTCTGAATCTAGTGTGCATAAGTAACTACTGGACAGCACACAAACACATAAAACATAACAAACAGCCAGCCTTCTCTCCTTACCTCCTTCCCATCATCCTCAACTGCCTGCATGGAACGAAAAAAACATTACCAAGTGGGTGACTTCCATACGGCACAGCACAACTTTTTTCTTCCTTGTTGTGAGCGAGCTACTCAACACATGCACGAGGACAAATGCACACACGTCACACAGGAATATATCAAGAGGATGCGGTGTGTTTGTAGGTACGCCACGTGTGTGTGTGTGTGCATGAGCGAGCAGAGGTGGGTAAGGCGAGAGACAGGTGAGGTGTGTGTGAAACAGAGGTGTATGTTTCAATGCAAAAAAAAGAAAAGATTAACAAGTAACTTTAACTGGAATTTCTGTGAGCAATAAGAAATGTCAAAGAACTAAGAGAGAAATGATACTGTGTGATAAAAAAGTACCTATAGTGAGTATATATGAAAAGAAAATTATGTTAAGTGTTTGAGACATTAAACAAGTGAATGAGAAATGTTAAGTTGTAAGTGCAATCAAGACAGGCAAACAGGAGGCCAAGAAAAGAGTTAGGTAGCGTGAGAACATAAGTATTTGTACGAGAAAATACAGTGTGAGTGAGAAATAAAGTCATAAGTGTAAGAAATATATCAAAAGTGTGTGCCAGAGACAGACCAAGAGAGTCACATAGCATAAGTACGACTATTTGTAAGGCGAGAAATTGCGAGTGGTAGAAATAAAATTGAAATGTGTAAGAAGTGTGTTAAAATCTTGAGTGAAAACAAAAAAACAAACAAGTCCAGAAACATATTGAAAAGTGTGTGCCACAGAGAGACAAATCAAGAGAAGCCCCACATGAAGTAGCACAAGTAACTATGAGAGAAATTTAGGGAGTGATAATCAAGAATCAAACGAAAATTAAACATGTTAGTGTGACAGAGGAGACCCAAGCCAGACCGAGCAGCCCCTGGAACTCACCCCAATAGCCCTGAGCCACTCCTTCTCGGTGAGGCTGTCCGTGTAGTCCACCTCCTTCTTGGACCGTGCCCGACGGTCTCCCAGCTCCTCTGGCTCCTCCTCCTCCTCCACCTCCTATAGGGGATAGAGATACATTAGTAGTGGCTGTGGTGCTTCTGTGATGAGTGCTGACCCTGCTTTGTCTATGGGTCGTATTTTAAAACTTCGTCGCCCAAGCACACATACTTGACAAGGCTTTCATAGGAGTTTGGGCATTTTTAGGGGTAGTTTCATGACATTGGTGGTTCTTTGACCCTTCTGTACCATAAACCTAAAAAACACTCATTGGAACCCAACTGGTCCCCTCTTTGACCTTTAGAAATAGTTGATGTGAGAACCCAAAGTGTCTTATCATACCAGCCTATATATGAATGGAAAGTATACCCTCAATTGTTTTCTGGACTGGTTTTGAAAGTCAGTAAAAGAAATATCATGTAAATAAATGAATAAATGTCTAAAGTTACCCAGTGATTCTTTACGTACAATCCTGGGAGTTCAATGTGAGAGACTTGCTACAATTCAATGAGATTAAGACCCATATTCTAAGACACTTTTGGCCCTCACAACAAATAAGGGGATAATTATTACTATATCTATTACTATTATTGAAAAACATGAAAGGGACATCCATGAAGGGGGAGCAAAAAAATTGATAGCCCCAGAGTCCTCTCAATGAGTAGACATGGCTAAGAAAAATAAAACTGACATTAAAGAAGAATAAAGAAGGGAGGGAAGAAAACAATGGCAGAGAGAGCGAGAGAGACCCACCGTCTCCTCCTCCTTCAGCATCCACTCGGGCAGCTCGTCCTCGGCCATGAGTCTGGGGCGGTTGCTCTCCTTCCGCCGCACCTCGTCAAACTTCTGGAACTGCTCAAACTCGTCCTCCCCTCGCGCGATCATCTGGTTGATTGTCTCGTCATCTGGCGCCTCATCCTCCTCCTGGTGGTGATGATAGCGGTAAGTGGTGTGGTGATGGTAGTGGTGGTGTTGAGGGTGATGGAATTGATGGTGTTGGTGATATGGGCTGTAGTGCTGATATGGGTGGTGGTGATGGTGTGGGTAATGGTAATCTTATTTTTCCGTTTCTTATTCACGAGTTTAAGGAGTTTTAGAAATATGGATATGGAGAGAGAACCAATAGAAGACTCAAATTCTGTAAACTATAACACACACATACACACAAATACTAGACAACGAACACTTCACACATCCTTATACAGTCTTAATACTCTTCCCAAACACACACAAATACTACACAACCAACACTTTACACATCCCAATACAGTCTTAACACTCTTCTCAAACACATACACGCAGAAGAGGAGGCTAATTTTGAAAAAAAGAGTAGTTTCTAGTTGTAAGGAAGAACCAAAAATGTTTTATAGATTCATAAATGGGAAGCTAAAGCGAAACGAAGGAGTGGAAAGATAAATTATGTAAAGGTTGAGAAAGGGGAACTGTTGAAGCTGATGGAAACTTTAGATGGAAGGAAAGCTAAAAGTGTAAAAATGAATTATTGGAACCAATTTGACATAATAACATGCTCAATAAATACAGGAAAAGTGCCTTTAGAGTTAAAGAGAGCAAACATTGTACCAATTTATAAAAGTGGAAATAAAACTGAACCATTAAATTATAGGTTAGTCTCTTTAACAAGTGTAATGTGCAAGATCTGTGAAAGTATAATAAAAAACAATGGGTTGAACATTTAGAAAAGGGAAACATGATAAATGAAAGGACAGTTTGGATTTAGAAAAGGGAAATCGTGTGTCACCAACTTAATATGTTTCTACTCAAGAGCAATAGACATGGTGCAAGAAAGAGAAGGACGGGCTGACTGTGTATATCTCGATCTGAAAAAAAGCTTTTGACAAGGTTCCCCACAAGAGGTTAATCTGGGGTTAGGGTATGGTCTTATAGTATAGGAGATCTGATCACGCTGTATAAGTTGGTAAATAAGTTTGATGAGGTGGATAGAGATGATCTCTTCTCTACTGCGAGAATGCAGGGGCTGAGAGGACATGGAAAGAAACTTAATAAAGGAACCTGTTTGAGTGACTTGAAAAAGTATAGTTTTCCACATAGAAGTATTAACACCTGGAACAGCTTGCGGGAAGAAGTGGTGGAGGCGAGCAGTGTCCAACAAATGAAGGAAAGGCTGGATTAATGTAGATATGGAGACGGGACTGTTAGAGCTTAGCTCAGGCCTTGCAGACTACAAATAGGTAAATACAAACAGGGCAATACACACACTTACCTCCTCCTCTTCATTGTCGTTGGACAGAATGGCTTGCAGGAACTGGCGACGGTCCGAGCCGGTGGACTTCTGATCGAACATACCAGCCTGGATAACCTTCTCGTCCATGTTGAGTTTGTAGCGCGCGGCGGCCAAGATTCTCTCCTCCACTGTGTTGACGGTCATCAGACGTAACACTCGCACCTTGGAGAGAGTAGGGAGAGTGAGTGTTAGGCTACGAAGGGAGGAAAGGGAGGGTAAGTGTAAGGGATATGTGAGAGAAAGAAGAGTGAGGGTAAGGAGGGTGAATGGAAGGTTTGAAGATCCCCTAAACTTAACCTGTCCATAACAAAAAAAAATTCTTACTGTGTGTCCTCAGAAAATTCAATTATGCACCTTCAGTAATGTCACTTATTGAGCCGTTCCTTTGTTTTTTGCTATAAGTTACTGTCTATCCAGTGTTTGAAGATACCCTAAAGTTGACCAAACTATAACCAAAATAAATTCTAGTTGTGCCTTCAGGAAATTCATATATGAACTCTGAGTTATGGCACTTATTATCAAACACACTGAGCCCTTTAGTGTTTTATGCTTCACATTGCTACCTCTCCTAGCACTACTCTCACTGCTATACTACAAAGTCTGATAGGCCCTCACCTCGTTCTTCTGGCCGATACGATGGGCGCGATCCTGGGCCTGCAGATCCTGGTGTGGGTTCCAATCCGAGTCGAAGATGATGACAGTGTCGGCAGATTGCAGGTTGAGGCCGAGACCTCCGGCACGCGTGGACAGCAGGAAGAGGAAGTATTCGCGGGAGGTGTTGAACAGACGCAGGAGTTCCCCTCGATCCTCAGACTTGGTCATACCTAGAGGGGAGGGATTATGAGGATAAATTACGACTAGCTTTCACTTGAGAGGATACAGCTATGTCATCATAGTTTCCCCGCAACACAAGCACAGAAACTACGAATAATCAGCTAAATAATAATAATAGTACAAGAAGTCCTGTTGGAAGTTGACCCAATGACTACAACGTTTTCTTATGACACAAAACCAAGACAAAATAATTAGTTGGCCCACGGTGTTGTCAGTCTGCTGTACGCACCGTCAAGCCTGAGGTACTTGAATCCCTTGTACATGAGGTAGTCCTCCATGATGGTCATGAGCTGCGTCATCTGGCAGAAGAGCAACACGCGGTGGTCGGTGGCGTACAGCTTGGGCAGGATGCGGTCCAGCAGCTCAAACTTGCCGGACGCTCGGAACAGGTCAGGTCTGAGGGGGGGGAGAAGGAAAGTGATGAGTTACTATGGTGAAGAGGAGAGTTGAGGGAAAGACTTATACATTGACTTGCTATAAGCTGAAGGGGTGACAGCTGTTTGTCGGGTAGAATTATTCTTTGTTGTAAGAGAAAATAAGATACGTACAGTAAGAAACTATAAAGAAAAGGTGATAAAAATGTAAATTCTTCATAACTACAGGATATAATGTTAAAACTACAACATATTAGCAAGAAAACTCCATTACTTGAAGCTCAGAACAAAATAAAACTAGGTATCCCTTGCCTAAAGAGGAGAAAAGAGGGAAAAAGAGGAGGATGGTATAAGAGGAAGCATTTATAGGCAAGAGACAGACACTGCACCGTCCACCCACCCCTGCACGATGCCGCCCGCAAAGCCGGTGTGGTTGCAGTATGCCTCCTCGATGTGCTGGAACATGAAGGGATGGTTGCAGAGCTTGCGCAGCTGCATGATGGTGTTCATGAGCGCCTTGGTGTTGCTCTTCTGGCCCTTCTTGTCCTCGGCGCACAGCATCACGCCGCGGGTCTGCATGGAGCGGTACAGCACGTGTTGCAGCCCAGACATCTCGCACTTGATGATGTACTCAACCTGCAGAGACAGAGAAGAGATTTAACCCCTTGACGTCAGATTTCTTACAAGAAGACATCACCAAGCTACAGGAATGGAACAAAAAGTGGCTGCTACAATTCAGTGAAGAAAAATGTAAAGTCATGCACCTTGGGAGGGAATATCCAGCATACTAGTACCACATGGGGAACAATCCACTATCCACCACAGAGGCAGAGAAAGACTTGGGAGTATATGTTACCAGGCTACCAGTGAAAGCCAAATCCGTGCCAATCGCAGCGGACGGGTTAAAACACATCTCCTTTTTGTTAAATATCCCTATGTTCTCTTATGGGGTTGGAATAATCAAGTAAACAATAATAATAATAGTAATAAAAAAGTCCTCTGTTAGAAGTGAGGAATGATCATGGCAGTTTCTCCAAGACACAAAAACTGACAAAGAGATAACTGGATAAGAACAGGTGGGGAAAAACACATCGTATAACCCCAATACCTAACACAAAATACTTTCCCACAAGCATAGAGCCCAAGAATAACCAAGTAAATAATGATAATAATAATAACACAAGACACCTCCCCCCCCCACAACAACACAACCCAGCCCCACACAGCACCTTATCTGGCAGCTGGGCCTCCACCTCTCTCTTCAGTCTTCGCAGCAGGAAGGGACGCAGCACCTTGTGGAGACGGCGGATGATCAAGATGGTCTCCTCCTCGTTCAGCTCCACCTGCATGGATGACAACCAGGAAGACGGGTGAGTGAGTAAAGGGGTGAGGATGAAGGATGCCTGGTGGTTGGATGAGTCTCTGGTTGTCCCTATTTCAATACTTCTCTATCTCTGTCTTTGTCTGTTTCTCATCCTCCCTCCCTGTCTGTTTCCTTAAGCATGGACCTCTCCCATCCTCTGTCTCTTCCTCCCCTTCTTCCATCCCTTTCTGTTTCTCATCTCTTATCTATTTATCTAAGTGTCTATCCCTCTCCCATCCTTCAATGCCTCTCAAATCAGTCTCTCTCCCACCCTTCCTGTTTCAATATCTATCCCTCTCTTCCTCCCTCTCCTCCATCCCTCCCTGGCCCTCTCCCTCACCTTCTCTCCGGTGGTGGCAAAGGGCGCGTTGAACCACTGCTCGAAGGTGGAACATGACTTGAAGATGGAGGGCAGCAGGAAGTTGAGTAGCGCCCACAACTCCGGCAACTTGTTCTGCAGTGGCGTACCCGTCAGTAGCAGGCGGTGCGGGGCGTTGTAGAAGGTGTTGAGTGTCTGTGGGGATGGTATGTGTTAGGAGGGTTTCGTTTTTGCTTTTACAGCATAGAAAAAAAAAGGACATTACTCGCTGCTCCTACAAAAAGAAAACAGTCCGAGTATGAGTGATGAACAGGAGAATAAACAAACTGAGATGATGTAAGAGAAAAAACTTGTGTCTTTGAAGGTGTGAAAAATATATACAGGAAGTGAATGGACAAATACAGACTCCTAGTCATTCATCTTCCTTTCTTCCTCCCTCTTTATGTTGCTCCCCTTCCTCTGGTTTTCTTCACCTCTTATCCTTTCACACTTTTTTTAACTCTACTTTTGCTTATATTTCTTCATCGTCTTTATGTTGCTTCCCTTCCTCCGCCTCTTCCTCTCTTCTACACATTTCTCCTCTTTTCATTACTTCCCTTTCCCCTTCCATGCCCTCCTCCTCCTCTACTTCTACTTCTTTTCCATATATTTCTTCTTCCTTTTTAATTTCAACCTGCTTCCCTTCCCCCTCTCAATGTTCTTCCCTTCCCTCTCCCACTCCTGCTTCCCCTCCTTACTTGTGTCAGCTTGCAGTGGTGGTTCTTCATCCTGTGACCCTCGTCGATGATCATGTACTTCCACCTCAGCTTGGAGAGCACTGCCTTGTCCTTGATGATGTACTCGTAGGTGGTGAGCAGCACGTTCAGCTTGGTGGCACGCATCTGGTTCTGCACGACGCGACGAACTTGCGGCGACCCCTTGTACGTGACCACCTGGGAAGAGAGAGAGAGGGAGGGGGGGCTTAGTGAGGGATGGAGAGGGATGAATTGGTGAGTGAGAGAGAAGGATGATGGGGTGGTCAGTGAAAGGGACAAGGGGGTTAGTGAGGGATGGAGAGGAATGAACTGGTGAGTGTAGGAGATGTCGAAAAGGAAGATCTAATAACATGGGATACAAGAGACTCAAGTGGCCATGGAACAAAGATAAAAAAGGATGCCTGTAAAAGAGATCACAGACATACCTGCACAGTGGGGGCCCATTTCTCAAACTCGAGGGCCCAGTTGGAGATGGTTGAGAGGGGGACGATGATGAGGTAAGGGCCATTGTTCTTCTTGGTCTCGATGAGGTGGGTGAGCAGCGCGATGGTCTGAATGGTCTTGCCCAGCCCCATCTCGTCAGCCAGGATGCCGTTCAGGTTGTTGTTGTACAGGGACACCAGCCACTCCAGACCCTGAGATGTGGAAAGGGTGAGTGGATTAGTGTGTTCAGATGCTACTTACTCCATCTCCTCCTCCTCTTCCAGTTTCTCCAGCTCCTACTTTCTCCACCTCCTCCTCTTCCTCTTACTCTTTCTCCAGTTTCAGTCACCTATACCTCTTCCTCTTCCTCCTCCTGTCTTTTCCTGCTGTTTCCCTCTTGTCAAATTTCTCCACCAGCTCCACTTCCTCCATCTCCTACCTCCTCCAGCTTCTGCCACCTCTCCTCCTCCACCTTCTGCTTCTCTACCTGCTATTTCCCCCTTGTCAAATTTCTCCACCATCTCCTTCTCCCTCCTCCTCCTCTTCCTCTTTCTCCAGCTCCAGTCACCTAAACCTCCTTCTCTTCCTCCTCCTCATCTGCTTCTTTCTTTTCCTCTTGTCAAATTCCACCACCTACTCCTTCTCCTGCTCATCTCACCTTGACCTGGTACTCCTTGAGCAGGCCGTTGACCATGATGGTGGCCTGCTGGGTGACGGTTTCCTTGACGGTATGGGCGATGGAGTAGTAGTTCCTCTCTCCGGAAATGTTCTTGTACTCATCGTCCTCCACCTTGGCCTTCTTCAGCATCTCCCTTGGGACCGTGCCGTCTTCTGGTTTGTCGCCCTTCTTGTCTGTTGAGAGAAGGGGGAGGGATGATTTTTTTTGTGTGTTTTTTTATAGTAAGGGATGTAGTTCAAGAGCAAAAACAAGGGAACAAGAAGCAAAACAGCCCACTAAGCACCACCTCTACATTGCTAGAAACTCGCCCACCTCCTCTTCTTTCTTTTTCTTTCATCCCTTTTTCCTCTTCCTTCTTCTCCTCCTCCTCATCATCAGAAAGCTCACCCTCCTCTCCTTCTTTGTCTTCTTCTCCTCTCTTCAAATACCTTACTCCTCCTCCTCCTCCTCCACCTTCTTCTCCTCCTCATCATCAGAACACTTACCTTCCTCTTCTTCTTTTTCTTTCTCCTTTTCTTCTTCCACCTCCTCAACCACCTCCTCCACCACCGCCTTCTCCTCGTCATCGGAAGAGTCTGAGTCCTCATCAGGCAACACCTCCCAGCCCGGGTTGGCGGTGAGGAAGGCCTCCAGGTTGTCCGCCGTGGGTGCCTGGAGACCGCTGACAATGTTTCCGGTTGCTGACTCCATGACGGGGACGTGGATGACCTTCTCCCCCTCCTCACCACCCTCTGACACGGCCTCGCGTGCTCGCTTCCTCTCCTCGCGCTGTTGGGGTGAGAAAGTGGAGGACATGTAGACAGGAGGGTAAGTTTGTGTCGTCTATCAGTGTGTAGTTTTCTCTAGGTGGTAATGAGGGCATGGCTAATGGCGAAGGAAGTGTTTCGATATTATGTAAACTGAGTAATGAATGCCATGGATGCCCACCAATTTCTTGCACTCGTAAATGAACCAATACACGAAATGAACACACACACACACACACAGACACAGCAGTTTCTTGTGCTAATATATAAATAAATAAATAACAAAACAATAGATGACGAAACCACCCACCAATTTCTTGCACTCGTAAATAAATCAATACACAAAATGAACACACACACACACACACACCAGTTTCTTGTGCTCATAAATAAATAAATAAATGACACTAACAAAACAATAGACGTAAGAACCACCCACCAATTTCTTGCGCTCCTCCTTGCTCTTGAGGCGCTGGTCCTCCTTGTGTGCCTTCACCATCTCCGTCAAGTTGGCGATGAACTCGTCGGTCTGCGTGAGGAGGTAGGCGAGGCGCTTGTCCTTCTTCTCGTCGATGAGCTTGCGGTAACCCTCCTCGTCCTCCAGCATGAGCCTCCGCAGACGCTCCTTCTCGATCCTCTCCTGCTCCTTCTGCTTCTCCCGCTCGGCGTTCATGTGGTGCATCAGCAGGGCCTTGTTCAGCTTGTTGATCTTCTGCGAATTCTGCCGGTGGAACTCCCTGCGGGGCGGAGTAGACAGGGATGAGTGGAGGTGAAGGAGGAGGACAAGGGTGAGTGGAGGAGGAGGAGGGAAGGGAGAGTGGAGGAAGAGAAGGAGGACAAGAGTGTGTGGAGGAGTAGAGGGGTGAGTGGAGAGACTAGGAGGAGAGGGAGTGAGTGGACGAGATATAGATAGATAAGAAAAAATAGGGAAGATAAACAGAGGAGAAGCCATTTTATTGTCTACAAAGATGCATAAAAAGAGACATAAAAAAGTAGAAAAAAGAGGCTGGTTTGAAAGGATGATCCAGACCTACTGAATCAAGAGGAAAGGCAAGAGGAAGCCCCCGCCACTCACTTTAGCTCCCGGCCGTGTTGCAGCACCGCGTTGAGGTACTCCTGGTGCTTCTGCCGCTTCTTACGCTCCGCCTCCAGCTTCTGTTGCTTCTCCAGCTTCTCGGTGATGCGCGCCTCACGCAGCCCCTGACGCTTGGTGCGCTTGTATGCCTTGATGTTGATGGCCGTCTCCAGCGTGGTGTCCTTGCGGTTACACCCAACAACCTGACGGGGACGGTTAGGGAGTTATAGTGAGTTAGTTTACCAGTCATAACTTGATGGTTAATTATGGTTTTTAGTTTACTGAAGATAATGGACAGTTGGTTATGGCTGGGTAGTTTACTGATCATAACTGGATGGTTAGTTATGGCTAGTTAGTTTAATGATCATAATTGTGGGTAGTGTCAGGGGTTATCCCATACATAAAAGGAGAAAGAAGTTGAATAATAAAATATCTATATAAATAATCTGCAGAACAAAGGAAGGTCCAACTAATTATATATTAAAGAAATTTATGATGAAAACATAGATGCTAAACCATGAAACTTAATTCTAGGTAAAGCAGTGATGAATAACAACAAACGAAAGAAAACACAGCAAAAACAAAACATTGAAAACATCGTAAAAGCACTGTAGAAAATTCATTAATGCCGCAACCGATCAAAATGGTAAATAAAATAAATAAATGAATCTGAACACTCCCTTAATTAACTCAACAGCCCCTCCCTCACCTCTGCCCTCAACTGGCGCTGGAAGTTGAGGAGCCGCAGCGCCCGCAGCTCTATCTGGGCCTTGATCTTGAGGTCCTCGGCCATGGTAGCGGGCAGGGCCGTCAACTCGTCAATGCGGTGGGCGATGCGTGTTGCCAACCTGGGGAAGGGTGTGGGCAGGGGGTTACAGATCCACTCTATTGATCTCTTTTGGCTGCTCTTTACTTTTGTCTATTATGGGAGTGGTAAGTAGCTTTTTTTTTCACTCTTTTGATGCCCTTGAGCTGTCTCCTTTGTTGTATAAATAAACAAAAACAAAAAAAAGGGCCTGATGGTTTCCCTATGATACCATTTTCCTCAAATTTTCTTATAAACACTCTCTTCACTCCCGTCTATTAATCTGTTGTCCTGATGGTCTCTCTATGATGCTATTTCCCTTAATCTTACCCTTAATACTCTCTTTATAATGTCTTCCCCATTCATTCTTATCACATGTCCAAACCATCTCAGTGTGATGCATAAGGGAATGAAAGGTCATGAAAAAACAACTCAGAAGAAATTTAGTTGAAAAAGAATCAACAGAGAAGAAGTTCCACTGAAAAAGTTCAATTTACTGTCAAATGGAAGCATCTATTTCCACGTGGCTTGAGCAAGGAACATTCAGGAGTTCAAAGATACATTGGATAAATACTACCAGTATATAGAGAGGCAGGAGAATACAAGAATGATTCATGTCCTGCGAACTACAAACAGGTTAATACGTACGTATTCATGTAAACATGCAGAGAAACACATGCGCATACACACACACACACACACACACACACACATACACACCTGTTCTCTCTCTCCTGCAGCAGTATGAGCGGGTCGATGCCTGAGGGCTTGGTGATGGGGGTGACGCGGCTGGTTTTGCCCCCGGCAGGAACAGGCGTGGTGGCTGTTGGGGCTTGGGGCACTTGGGGGCGGGGTGTGGTGCCATGCAGGGGCCCCGTGGTGCCGGGCTGGGAGCTCATCACGCTGGTGGGCGGGGGTGGGGTCTGCGGTGGCCCTGTGCCATTGTAGTGCGGCCGTACCACTGGCATGGGACCTGCGGCAATGCTCATACTCAGGACAGGTACATGACTGTGACTCAGTAAGTTACTATTATGACTCAGTATTGGTGCAGGGGACAACACAACCAGTAACACTCACCTGGGTGTCTGGGGTACTGCATGCTGGGGGGTCCCGGAGGTCCTGGGGGTCCAGGGGGGCCGGGTGGTCCTGATGGGGGGCCAGTTTGAGAGGCTGCAGGTGGTCCTGCAGGTGGCCCTGATGGTGGCCCACTGGGAGGACCCGTCGGGGGTCCTGGAGGTCCAGGAGGCCCACTAGGGGGCCCTGAGGGGGGTCCGCTGGGCCCAGAGATGGTCGGGCCCATGGGTCTGGAAGCGTCCTGCTCGGGGCGGCGGCCCTGGGCCAGCTGGGTGACCTGTGGGGGCACTGGCTGGTTGCGGGCAATGCAGCGGTAGGCCATGATCTGGGCCCGCAGCTGGTGCATTTGGTTGGGGTTCAGCAGCCCTGTGCGCTGCCCCTCGGGGCCTGGGGTGCCAGGGGGCCCATAAGCCGGCCCCCCTGGTGGTGGCCCAGAGGGGCCTGGGGTGCCGGCAGGCGCGGTGCTCCCTGAGGGGGGTGGCGGCCCCATGTTGATGTTTCCATACTTGGCGCGCATGTTGACCAGGTCGGTGTAGCGCGGGTCATTCTGCATGCCCTTGTCCTCCATGGTGTTGATGGCCTTCTGCAGCGCGTGGAGGTTCTCCTGCTGGAAGCTGCCACCACTGGGGCTGGGGCCGTTCGGGCCCCCCCCACTCGCAGGGGGAGCCAGGCCGCCGCTGGATGGGGGTCCTGGCGGGCCCTGGGGCGGGTGGTGGCTGCCGGGGCCCATGGAGGGGGGGCCCTGTTGCCCCTGGGAGGGCTGGGACTGGTAGTTGTTCATGTAGGGGCCGGGGGGCTGCTGCCACCCCTGGCCCCCCTGTGGCCCCTGGGGGTAAGAGTGGTGGGGGCCAGGACCGCTCTGTGGGGACATCCCAGGGCCAGGCGGGGGCCCCTGCTGCTGGGGGCCGGGGGACATCACTGGGGGGCCCATGGGGGAGGGTGCCTGTGGGGGTCCCATTGGGGAGGGTGCCTGGGGTGGCCCCACAGCCGGGGAGGTGGCCTGGGGTGGAGGCATGGGGGAGAGAGACTGCTGGGGGGGCCCCATGGGGGAGGCGGCACTCCCGGCACTGGGGCTCGGGGCCGACATGATGCTGCGGGGCGAGGAGAGGAGTTATATTAGGCACACACAAGGAATTCTGACGGAATTATCAAATCAATCAACAAGAATCAAAGGTTATCAGAAAAATAGCTTCATCGAAACTTGAAACACATTAGCATGGCAGGCAACTCTTTATATTCACACCCATACCCCAGGCCCTCCCTCCCTGGGCCATGCCCTTGGGATTGGTTCCAACACTATCAGTCAGCCAGACACAGGACCCTACAAGCTTTCTGTCAACCACTTTTACGAGTTATGGCTACACACATCATGCTAATCATGTCAGTAATGGTATGGCATAGAGAAAAGGGCTAAATATCCCAAAATAAACTTAATTAAGGACAGAAGAGGCTACTGGCAAAAAATATGAAGTATTCTCTTAAACTAACAAAGCCCTGTCGTAACTTGACAAATGGTAACCTGTTGCAACAGTACTGGTTGTTAAACTCTCAGTTATTAGTCTATTCCACCTCAGGTGACAACGAATATGGAGAAATTTTATTAAAATAAAGAAGCTACTGAGTGTATGGTCCACAGGGAGGGGCTGCTGAGGTGGCACAGACTATAGTGGTTAAACAGAGAAAAAGCTTTGAGTGATGAACAGCACATTGTGGTTGACGGTGGTGAGTTGGGTGTAATTCTGAATAAACACACCCACCACACCAGCATCCATAACCTTCTCTTCCCGACACACACACACACACACACACACACACACCAGCATCCACACCCTTCTCCCCACACCCACACCCAGTTACAAAGAGTTACTTATTAATTCCCCACTATCTGTTCACAGGTAAGCATCAACAACATTCTCATCCACCCCACACACATACACACAACGATAGAGAAACACACACACACACACACACACACAAACAAACAAACAAACACACACACAGCATCCACCCTTCTCCACACACACACACACATACACACACACTGAGATAAAGAGAACACCACAAACCCCCACAAACACACACCACAAAGCCTCACAAGCACACACAAAAAAACACAAAAAAACAGGAAATAAAGGCGGGCGGCTGGCGAGAGGGTGACCAGTGACAAAATCCTTCCTCCCCGGCGTCTCTTATTTTCCTTATTTCCAGCACTTCCACGCCTCCCACACGCCCACGCCCGCGCCCACACCTGCACCAACACCCCACACACACGCACCTCACCGCTGGGTCCCGGCAGAGGCCACGCAGCCGCTAAATAACGTTAAATAATGATGGAATTTTGCTCAGTGACTCGACGCAACACACATGGCGAGGCGTGCTGTGTTGCCGCGTCCTCTGCGCCTCTCCGTCACAGTAGTTTTCCGCATTTTTTTTCCCTTTTTAAATGTTTTCTGGACTCGTTAAACATTTGTGGTCATTGCTAAAGCATTTCTCAAGATATCTAGAGCTCGAATAGGCTTGGGAGTTTTCCAGACCCTTGTAAAACGAAAAATAATAATCTGGCTCTGTCGCCTCCTCCGCGCCTTCCTCCTCCCTGACAGCCCAGTTTTTCCTCGTTTTCTACCCTTTTTAAACATTTCTAGTACTCGTTAAACCTTTCTAATCATTGCTAAGACATTCATGGAGATATTTAGGCCTTTACTAGGCTTTGGAAAATTCCAGAGCCTTGTATAACGGGATACTGATCGGGCTGTCCTGTCCACCCCTCCCTCCACCCTGATCCGCCATACATTTTTCCTCGTTTTTCTATCCATTCATACACCTTTCTAAAGCTTCTTATGCCCCTCTAAACCTTGATACACCACATAAGAGGAGTTTTAATCCTTCAATAGCTTTTGGAACCTTCCCGAGTCTTGTAAAATAGAGAATAATGATCCGTTTCTTCCCCTCTCTACCTCTCCCTCCCTCCTCTGACACACCGCAGTTTTTCCTCTTTTACTTCCTTTTTTAAACATATTTTGAGCTTTATAGACCAACCTAAACCTTAAAATACTCTTCATTAACCTTGATATACCTTCTTCATCCTTTCTACTTCTTCCTAAACCTCGCAAGAACGGAATTAATGACAAAATTCTGCCCCAGCCTCAATCACTCTTCTCCTCTATATTCTTGCCCTTTTAAAACATTACTACGTGTATTTTCCGCTTTGATCTATGATGTAATGTGTGTTTCAAGGTTATTTATACGCTATAGGAAGGTTTATCTGTCTTTATTCTGTTTAGGGGAAAGTGTTAACAGCGGCAACATCGCACCCAGGGAGCATCCGCGTCCTCTCTCTCTCTCTTTCTCTCTCTCTCTAGCTAGCGGGTCGGGAGGAGATGTACGATAATCATCCTTCTTGTACGGTAAACATAGATAAATAGATAGATAGATAGAAAGACAGATGGATATGCAGAGAGAGAGAGAGAGAGAGAGAGAGAGAGAGAGAGAGAGAGAGAGAGAGAGAGAGAGAGAGAGAAGATGCACAGGAATAAAGGAGAAGGAAAAAAGGGAGGCGCTGGGATAATGATCGAAGTCCTATATCGTAGGGAGAAGGGAGATTAAACGTGATAGGGAAGGGATAATATATCATTAAGTTGTATAGGCAATGGGGAGATGAATTCACAAGGAAAATAGAAGGTTATGGGAGTTTAAGTCATAGGCAGGAGGAAATACAGGTAAGGGGCGGCGCCGCTCTGAAGATTATAGGCCTGCTGGTGACAGGGATGAGTGAAGAGCTGTTAAACTCTTGCAATGGACAGGTGGACTGGGGTGAGAGAAAATATACTCGGTAACTCTTACACTAGGAAGGTGGACATCATATAGAGATGATTTTGGGTGTAAAACAAGGTATCAAACGTCTTGTGGGCCGAGATATGCAGTTGACAAGTTGAAAAGAGGAGCTAAAATGAGAAAAAGATGAAAGAGTGAAGAGATACTGTTCACCTCTTGCATTAGGAAGGTGGACAGCGTATAGGAATGATCTTGGGCATAGAACAAGATTTAGACGTCTTGTGGTGTGAGATATGGATCGTTGACAAATTGAAAAGAGAAGCTAGAATGAGAAATAGCCGGTTAAGGGATGAAAGAATGGAGATATATACTCGCTACCTCTTGTATTAGGAAGATGGACAGCATATAGAAATGATCTTGGGCATAGAACATGATTTAAACGTCTTGTGGTGTGAGATATGGAGTTGACAAGTTGAAGAGAGGGATTAGGATGCAAAATAACGATAGAAGATAGAAATTGAGGAGACTACAAAGGCTCAGAAGACAGAAATATAGGAATAACATATGAGTTGATGAAGCGAAAGAGAGAAAGGGGAATGAGGGAAAGCGTGAGAGGAAATGAGGATGCAAAAGACGTGTGACGGAGAAAGAGAGATGAATGAAGGAGGTATAGGAAATTAAGGTGTGAGGGGGAGGAGATCGAGGTAAGAAAGGAGAGGGGAGAAAAAGAGAAAATGAGGGAGATAACCGTGGGGAGAGAGGCAGGGAAGGTCATTGAGCGCGTTGGGGTGCTTGAGTCACTCCGCCAATGATATAATACACTCCCCGCCATCCCTCCTCCCCTCCCACCTCCCCCTCTTCCTCCTCTCCCATCTGCACTCCTCCCCTTCCTCCTCCTCATCCCTGTCTCCCCTCCCCCTCCCCCCCATGAAGGCTAGTGACCGCGGCGCCTCCAGAAACGTTGACGCCGAGCTAATGTTTGCAAACGTTCCCGAGAGAGAGAGAGAGAGAGAGAGAGAGAGAGAGAGAGAGAGAGAGAGAGAGAGAGAGAGAGAGAGAGAGAAAGGGGGGGCGGGGGAGGTGTATGTGTGTGCGTATGTATGTGTGTGTGTGTGTGTGTGTGTGTGTGTGTGTGTGTGTGTGTGTGTGTGTGTGTGTGTGTATTTTTTTCTCTCATTACCGTTGATTTATTTCCTTCCTTCTTCTTCCTCTTTTTCCTCCTCATCCTCCTTCTTCTTCTTCCTCTTCCTCCTCGGTATATTCCTGTTCTTCTTGTTCTTCCTTTTCTTCGTTTTCTTTCTTTCTTTTCTTTCTCTTTCTTTCTCTCTTCTTTTTTTTTCTTCTTTTTCTTCTTCCTCTTTTTCTTCTTCCTTCTTTTCATTTATCTCACCCTACACTTATTCCTCCATTATTACAGCTCTATTAAATCTCCTCCTCCTCCTCTTCCTTCTCCTTTTCTTCTTCCTCACCACCTCCTTCTCCTCCTCCTCCTCCGCCGCCGCCGCCCAAAATGCACAACAAAGCCACCTTTTCGGAAAACTGTTATCAGGTAATTTGCGTAATGCGTCCATAAATTGGGCGCGCTCCTGCTGATTGCCGCCCACCAGGTGTGTGTGTATGTGTGTGTGTGTGTGTGTGTGTGTGTGACTACATGGGGTGTGGGGGTGTGAGGGAATGCATCTGGGAAAAAAGGAAGGGCAATGATAGATACTGTGACCTTAAAAACGTAATTGGCGTTAACAACATGACTGCCAAGCCTGTTCCACGACTCTAATAGTAACCCAATTTCTGCCTATGTCTTTGTTGAATCTGAATCTATCTAACTTAAACCCATTGCTACGTGTCCTACCTGGATCTTTAACAACCAAAACCATATTAACATCCTCCTTATTAAAGCCCTCCATCCATCTATAAACTTCACTCGTGTCCTCGTGACCTTCGCCTTTCCAGAGATTGCAGATTTAAATGCTTGAGTCTATCCTCATACGGCAAGTTTCTCCTCTTTTTTCCCCTTCCCATGTAACTTGACCCTCTTAATTTTCTCTCCCTTTTTCTCCCTTCTCCTTTTTCTTTTTTCCTTTCTCTTAATTCCCTCTCCCTTCTTCTCTCTCTCCCCTTTCCTCTCCTTATATTCCTCCCCTTATTTCCTTCCCTCCTCCGTCATCTCCCCTCTTCCCTCTCCCCATTTATCTCTCCTCCTCTT
>NC_066544.1:16992652-17000152 GCF_024679095.1 Eriocheir sinensis
TCTCTCTCTCTCTCTCTCTCTCTCTCTCTCTCTCTCTCTCTCTCTCTCTCTCTCTCTCTCTCTCTCTCTCTCTCTCTCTCTCTCTCTCTCTCAAAAACTCATCCCAAACTTAAGCCAGCCTCTCTTCATTTGTCTTCCCTTCATTCTCTCTCTCTCTCTCTCTCTCTCTCTCTCTCTCTCTCTCTCTCTCTCTCTCTCTCTCTCTCTCTCTCTCTCTCTCTCTCTCTCACGCGCTGAGGGAAATCAAATGTGAAATAACTCGCGGCTCGAAGTTTTTCATGCACGGCAAATTATTATGACTCATGGAAAACGGGGCGCGGGTTGATGCGAGGGAGAACGAAAGAATTGACGGAAAACTGGGAAGGGGAGGAGGGAAGGGTGGAAGGAGAGGCTGGGAAAGGCTAGATAGATAGATAGTTGGATATAGACGGGTAGATAGGTTGAGAAATAGATATATAGATACACATTGCAACGTGTCCTACCTGGTTCTTTTACAACCAAAACCCTGTTAACATCCCCCTTTACTTATGCCCTTCATTCATAGGTAAACTTCAATCAAGTCTCCTCGTAACCTTCACCTTTCCAGAGAGTGCAAATATAAATGCTTGGCTATTCTCGTACGTCAAGTTTTAAAGCCACTGCATAATTTTGTCATCCTCCTCTATACAGATTCTAATACCTTGACAGCCAATGTAAAGGAGGGTGTCGAAGTCTGTCCTCATACGGCAAGTTTCTCTCCCCTTGAATCACTTTGTCATCCTCCTCTGAACATATTCTAACACCTTGACAGCCAATCTATAGCTAGGTGACCAGCACTGGACCGTATAATCGAGATGAGGTTTGACTAGTGATGAGTACTTCAGCGCTTCTGGTGCTTCGCTATTTGGAGTGAAGCAAAGATCTCCCTGTGAATTAAAACAGGCTGAAATACACAACAGAGGCGACGATAGTTACAAGGCAAGGGTCGTTTGGCAGTAGTGAGCGAGTTCCCAAAAGAGAGAGAGTAAAGCCGGGCCAAAACTGTTTATTTGTCAGGCTTTACCAAAAGAAAAAAAACATCTGAAAAACGGGTTCGGCTGAAGGTGACGCGACGCTTACCCGGTGATTGGCCGTGTGTGTGTGTGTGTGTGTGTGTGTGTGTGTGTGTGTTGGGAGGTCACACACACACACACATTCAAATACGCGTAAATTTTGGAGAGAGAGAGAGAGAGAATTACATTGACAATACCACCAATATCACCAACAAATAATTAAATAAACTACCAAATTGGACACACCATCACCACCACCACCACCACTACCACCGCCACCACCATCACCATCACCACTACCACTAGTAACGTATATAAAAAGGGGGGAAGAGGGGAGGAGGAGGTGGAGGGGGGAGGTTACTCTGTCATAACCTTTCTCGTTCCTCTTCAGTTAATCCGTTTAACTTTTATCTGTCTCTCTCTCTCTCTCTCTCTCTCTCTCTCTCTCTCTCTCTCTCTCTCTCTCTCTCTCTCTCTCTCTCTCCACAATATCCTTTTCTGTAACCATATCTATCTGTCTCTCTCTATCTATCTATCTATCTATCCACAAATACCTTTTCATTAACCATATATTTAAGTCCATATTACAATCTCTCTCTCTCTCTCTCTCTCTCTCTCTCTCTCTCTCTCTCTCTCTCTCTCTCTCTCTCTCTCTTCCCTTCTTCCCTTCTTCCTTCTCCTTATCCAGCCAATATTAATTTCTACATACGAGCTTTCTCTATGAACCACTTTTACGGGTTAGTGGCCGCGCCCGACACACTATATATAATAAGGTTTTCTGTGGGTAATATTGTGTGGCGCGAATAGGTTAAGGGGAAAGGGGATTGGAGGTGCGTGTGCGTGTGTGTGTGGGTTGTTTGGAAATTCATTTTTTTAGTAAGGGAGAGATTTTGAGATATATTTGGTTTCCTTTTTTTTTCCTGTTTTCCTTCTTCTCTGATTCCTCTTTTTCTTGTTTCTTTTTCGTTATTATTCATGTTTTTGTTTTTTGCTCTTCTTGTTATTCTCTTTCCCCTCTTCCTCCTCCTCCTCCTCCTCTTCCTTCCCTTCTCCTCCTCCTCGTCTTCTTGTTTTCGTTCCTCATAGTCTAGTTCTTCATTTATTTTCTTTCTTTTATTCTTTATCACTTGTTCTTCTTGTTATTGTTCTTCTTCCTATTCTCCTCCTCATCATCTTCTTCTTCTTCTTCTTCTTCTTCTTCTTCTTCTTCTTCTTCTTCTTCTTCTTCTTCTTCTTCTTCTTCCTCCTCCTCCTCCTCCAAAACTACCACCGCCACGATCACCACTTCCAATTTCAACACCACCACCATCACCGCCACAGTCAACAACAATATAATGAAAACAACAATAACAAGAACAAGAACAAAAGTATTCCCCCCTCCCCCTTCCCTCCCTCCCCTCCCCCTCCCCCTTCCTCCCTCCCCCACCCCCCCAGCCATTCAATCATTTAAAACCATAATTGGCATTGCATCATTGACAGCAAAAACAATAAAAAACAAAAACAACAAAAAGAAAAAAGACGTAATGAAATAAGTGAAATTGTTTACCGGAAAGGAAAAACAAATTACACGCACACACAAATCACACACAGATACACACACACACATACACACACACACACACACACACACACACACACACACACACACACACACACACACACACACACACACACACACACACACACACACAAATAAAAGCGTATGAAAGTCAGTTGACGCGCCGAAATTTAATTAATTGAACAGCAACAACAACAACAACAACAAAATACCTCAGTGGCCGATTTGGACGCCGGAATTGAAACACACAAATGAAAAAAATAAATATAGGGTCTTTGTTATATTAGATAGATAGACAGATAGATATATAGATAGATAGATAAAAGGGGGAGAGGGAGGCAGAAAATGTGTGTGTGTGTGTGTGTGTGTGTGTGTGTGTGTGTGTGTGTGTGTGTTTAAGTATTCTACTGTGCGTTGTAAAAAAAAATAGTAGTCTCTCTCTCTCTCTCTCTCTCTCTCTCTCTCTCTCTCTCTCTCTCTCTCTCTCTCTCTCTCTCTCTCTCTCTCTCTCTCTCTCTCTCTCTCTCTCTCTCTCTCTCTCTCTCTTGCCCTCTTTTTCTTTCTCCCTTTTTTGTAATTTTTTCTCTTCTTCTCTTTTTTTCCTATTCTTTCCTCACACGTTGTTTCCCCTTCCATGTTTTCTTTCTCTCTTTTTCTCTTTTTTCTTTATTTCCTCTTTCACTCGCTCTGGTTCCATTTGCACTGTATTTCTTTCCTATTTCTTTTCTTTCAGTTTTTTTCTCTTTTTATATCTATCTATCTATCTTTGTCTCTCAAAATCTCTATCTCTGTCTTTCGTTCTTTATTTCTCTTCCTTTTTATCTCTCTATTTTAGTTTTTTTCTGTTTTCTTTCATCATTCCTTCTTTTATTTCGATTATTTTGTCTGTATCTTCTTTCTGTTTACTTCCTTATTCTCTCTCTCTCTCTCTCTCTCTCTCTCTCTCTCTCTCTCTCTCTCTCTCTCTCTCTCTCTCTCTCTCTCTCTCTCTCTCTCTCTCTCTCTCTCTCTCTCTCTCTTTTTAAAATTCCCTTCGCAGTGATTTCGTGACGTCTAAAGTTATCTCAATTTACATCTATTTCGAATTTCCTTTTCGCTTTCGTGCAAATTTTTCTTTCTTTTTTTTCTTTTGTTCTTTTACCTTCTGTCTATCTGTTTTTTACTACGGTGGCTTTGGAATTCTTAGTATGCTTCTTTTTATTTCTCTAGTTTTGTATTGTTTTTGGTAATTTATTGTTTTTTTATCTTATTTTATTTTATTGTTAGTTTCTGGATACCGTTTTTTTAAGTTATTATTGATGGTGTTTGAATCTGGTATCCTTGTTTTTTTCCTTTATTCTTTCCTTTCTTTCTTGCTTCACTTTTCCTCTCTTAATCTTCTTGTTTATATTTTTCCTTCCCCACTTCTTCTACCTATATGTCTATCTATCTATCTATCTGCCTATCTATCTATCCATCTTTCTTTATTCCTTTACTTTCTCTCTTCCTTCCCTCCTTCATTCATTCATTCAGTCCGTCAGTCATTCCTCTCTTCCTTAATTTCGGCCATCTTTCCCTCCTCCCTTCTTCCCTACCTCATATATTTCTTCATTTTCTTCTTTTCTCTTTCTCTTCCTTCCTAATGTCATGTAATTGTTTCTTCCTTCCTTCCTTCCTTCCTTTCTTCATTTCTTGTTCTATCTATATCATTTTGTGCTTTCATCTCCCCTTCCTCTTTCTCCTTCTCTTTCCTATCTATATCTACGTTTCAACTCTCCTTTCTTCTTCGTCTTCTTCCACCTCATCTCTTATCGTTTCCTTCCTTCCTCCCTCTTACCCTTCTCGTTTCTTTTCTTCTTCCCTTCCTTCCTTCCTCCTTCTCCTCTCTCTCTCTCTCTCTCTCTCTCTCTCTCTCTCTCTCTCTCTCTCTCTCTCTCTCTCTCTCTCTCTCTCTCATTAGACATTTGTTTCCTCGCTATTACATTATTCATTATCCGCTTTTCTCATTCCCTCATTCCCCCTTTGCTGTGTGTGTGTGTGTGTGTGTGTGTGTGTGTGTGTGTGTGTGTGTGTGTGTGTGTGTGTGTGTGTGTGTGTGTGTGTGTGTGTGTGTGTGTGTGTGTGTTTGCCTGTCTGTCTGTCTGTCTAGAGAGAACGGAAGAAAGGAAAATCAGGCGAGTAAATGAAATATGAAGGGACAGAACCGTAGAGTTTCACGCCATATGGTACAACTTCTTCCTCCTCCTCCTTCTCCCCTTTTTCCTCCTCCTCCTCCTCCTTCTCCACTTCCTCCGTGGGTGTGAGGTGAGGAAGAGAGTTGTAGGAAGGTCAGGTTAAGTTAAGGGGCCTATAGTAAACTGCGCGCGGCCTCGGTGTTCATCTCCGTAACGTGTATGGAAGATGAAGGGAACGCGTTACATGATACGGAGTAATAACTGATATCTCATTCTTCCTTCTTTCTTTCTTTCTTTCTTTCTTTCTTTCTTTCTGTCTGTCTGTCTGTCCGTCTGTCTGTCTCTAAATAATATTCTTTTTTCTTTATAATTCCTTGAAAATACGAACCGAAAAAATATTACTAGGTTAAGAGGAGGAGGAGGAGGAGGAGGAGGAGGAAGAAGAGAAAAAGAGAGAGGGCGTGAGAGAGAGAAGGAGAGAGAGAAATTCGAAGCAGATAAAAAGGGAGGAAAAAGTTTGAGTGAGTGACCGGGAGGGAGGGGGGGGGAGGGAGGGAGTGGGAGAGAGGGGGGAGAGGTAGAGGAGGAGGAAAGAGAGTTGATGAGAGAGAGAGAGAGAGAGAGAGAGAGAGAGAGAAATAAGAGAAAAAAGTGAGTCAAACCCTTTTCCCTCACTCCCTCCTGTTATTTCCTCTCCAGTTGAAGAGAGAGAGAGAGAGAGAGAGAGAGAGAAAACGAAAAGAACTTGGCATAGAAAACAAATAACAAGAAAAATAACAGCCAAGAAAATATAAATCAATAAAAAATGAAATAAATAAAAAAGAGGATAAAAAGATAAAGAGAGAAAGAAAAATGTGAAGAAATAAATAAAAGATAAATATAAAGGAGTGAAGAAAGGAAAGAAAGGAAGAAATAATAAATAAATGAAAAGAAAGATGAAAAAAAAAGGGAGTAGTCAGGGACAAATCTATATCACTAGTCTCTCTCTCTCTCTCTCTCTCTCTCTCTCTCTCTCTCTCTCTCTCTCTCTCTCTCTCTCTCTCTCTCTCTCTCTCTCTCTCTCTCTCTCTCTCTCATGCATGCATTTTTTACATGTTTTTCGCGGCCTGGGATTCAATTTCCTTTGTGAGGCTTCGTCGTGCTGTTCCTGGCTTCAGAATTGATTTTTTCCCCACACCGCTAAATCCCCAACCCCCTCCCCACTCTCCCTTCCTCCCTCCCCCTATGACTCCCCCTATTCCCCTCCTTTTCTGACCCACTTTCTTGATTCTTTCCCCACACCGCTAAATCCACAAACCCCCTCCCCACTCTCCCTTCCTCCCTCCCCCTATGACTCCCCCTATTCCCCTATTCCCCTCGTTTTCTGACCCACTTCTTTGATTATTTCCCCACACCGCTAAATCCCCAACCCCCTCCCAACTCTCCTTCCTCCCTCCCCTATGACTCCCCTATTCCCCTATTCCCCTCCTTTTCTGACCCACTTTCTTGATTCTTTCCCCACACCGCTAAATCCACAAACCCCCGCCCCACTCTCCCTTCCTCCCTTCCCCTATGACTCCCCCTATTCCCCTCTTCCCCTCCTTTTCTGACCCACTTTCTTGATTCTTTCCCCACACCGCTAAATCCCCAACCCCCTCCCCACTCTCCCTTCCTCCCTCCCCCTATTCCCCCTTTCCTTTTCTGATCTACTTCCTTTTCTTCATCTTTATTTCCTCTCTTTTCCCCCTCCTTTCTCCCCCTATTCTCCCCCTCCTTTCCTCTTTCCTGTTCTCCCCTTCCTCTTCACTTACTCTCCTTTAGTCAACCCTTTCCATCGCCCCCCACCCCACCCTTTTCTTTCTTCCCCTTACCTCGAATTTGCCTTCAATTCTCATCTCCCTTTCTTCCCTTTCCTCTCCATTCACTCAGCTATTTCTTAAGCTTCTCTCTCCCTTACCTCTCCTCTCCTCTCCTCTTCCTTCCTCCCCTTCCCTTCCTCCTCCTCTCTGTCAGACCGTTCCCCTCCCTTTCCCCCCTTTCCTTCCTCCTCCTCCTTTCCTCCAGACAAGGGAAATGAATTAAACAAGGGAGTGATTAAGAGAAAGTTCGGTGCAGAGAGAGAAAAAGAGAGTTAATTGGAGTAATGGAGTTAGTCACGGTGCTGCGATAAAGAGGAGAGGAATATAGATGGAAATTAATATGTGAATCTCAGGGAATAATAGAACTGTTGGGTTGTCAAAGGGAGCTTGTGGTTATTATCTTCTTCCTCCTTCTCCTCCTCCTCCTCCTCCTTCACAAGAACAAGAACATGAATAAGAAGAAAAAAGAAGAAAAGAAAAAGATGACGAAATATAATTATGAAAACGTTATCAAACCAAGAAATCTAAAAATAGACATAAAAAAGAGAAGAGAAAAAAAAGGGAAAAAAGAGAAAAGAGGAAACGAGAGAAAAGAGAAAGAATGAAGAAGAAAATGATGATGAAATATAAGAAAGAAAACGTCACCAAACCAAGAAATCTGAAGAAAAGAGGAAAGAGAAAGAGAAAAGAGGAAAAAAGAGAAAACAAGAAAAATGAAAAAATAAATAAAAAAAAGAGAAAAAACGAAAAACTAAGCAAAAAAGAGAAAAGAAAAAAATACTATAAAAAAGTATAAGAGAAACAAAAAATAAGGAAAAACAAAAAAGAAAAAGAAAAAAAAGGAAAAAAGAGGAAAAAAAAAGAGCTTCCACGTGACTGTATTTAATCCCGCCAACACCTCTTTCCCCCCCATTAGTCCG
>NC_066544.1:17005152-17055152 GCF_024679095.1 Eriocheir sinensis
GTACGTCGGTGATTCATCAAAACAGATTAGTAGTGTTATGCAAGGTGTGTGTGTGTGTGTGTGTGTGTGTGTGTGTGTGTGTGTGTGTGTGTGTGTGTGTGTGTGTGTGTGTGTGTGTGTGTGTGTGTGTGTGTCTGGGCGTAAACACACACACACACACACACACACACACACACACACACACAGAAGCTAATCTAAGGGAAGGCAAGGTACGAATATTGAGAGAGAGAGAGAGAGAGAGAGAATCGTACATTATGAGCCTGATGAGAGGGCTTGAGAGAGAGAGAGAGAGAGAGAGAGAGAGAGAGAGAGAGAGACTTCGTTAAATAAACATAATGGAGGGAAAGGAAGAATACCTCCGCCTTCTCCAATCTCACGTCTTATTCGTCTCTCTCTCTCTCTCTCTCTCTCTCTCTCTCTCTCTCTCTCTCTCTCTCTCTCTCTCTCTCTCTCCCAAAAAGTAAAGGTTAAGCGTATTTCTATGTCGTATGTTAATTTTTTATGTCTTTCTCTCTGTCTGTCTGTTGAATCTTTGTCTCACTCTCTTTTTCCCTTTCATTCTTTTCCTTCTTCTTTTCTTTTACTTTTTTTCCTGTCTTCCTTCTTTCTCTCAATATTTATCTTATTTTTCCTGCTACTTACTTTTGTGTCCTTATTTCTTCCTCTTTTCTTTATATTA
Source organism: Eriocheir sinensis (assembly GCF_024679095.1). NCBI lineage: Eukaryota > Metazoa > Arthropoda > Malacostraca > Decapoda > Varunidae > Eriocheir > Eriocheir sinensis. The sequence continues at coordinate 17,005,832 of NC_066544.1, forward strand.
TTGTTATTTTTATTACTGGCATTCTTGTTAATGTTTTTTTTTATTATTTTCTTTGTTTTATATATATATATATATATATATATATATATATATATATATATATATATATATATATATATATATACCACGTCTCTCTCTCTCTCTCTCTCTCTCTCTCTCTCTCTCTCTCTCTCTCTCTCTCTCTCTCTCTCTCTCTCTCTCTCTCTCTCTCTCTCTCTCTCTCTCCCCGGAGGTCAAATTGCAATCTCGTAATCTTCTTTCTCTTTTAATTTTCCTTTCTTCCTATTTTCTTTCTTTTATTCTCTCTCTCTCTCTCTCTCTCTCTCTCTCTCTCTCTCTCTCTCTCTCTCTCTCTCTCTCTCTGTACGGCCTAAAAGCCCTTGTTAATTATAGAAAGTCACTCTACGGGGACTTTCTTTTCCTTCTTTAATAATTTCAACGCCAAGCTCTTATGTTTAGTTAAAGATTCACTAATATAAGCTTAATTGGCATCTCAGCTTGCCATTTAAAAGGTCACTCAATTGCCATTTAAAGGGACGATTTTGTTTGTCTTTTAAGTTTGGTTTGATGGACGTATTTTTTTTTTTTACTGTCTGTTTCTGTCTGTGAGTGTTTGTGTCTGTCTGTCTGTGGTTTTGTCTGTTTCTGTATGGCTTTATCTGTCTTTTGTAGTGTCTGTTTGTCTGTCTGTGTCCATATCTGTGTCTGTGTTTTTCTCTGCGTGTCTCTAATAGTCTCTTTCTCTGTCTATCTGCTTCTGTCTTTCTTAATCTCTGTTTCTCTGTCAATGTTTCTGTCTGTGTCTGTGTGTGACTGTCTGTTAGTTTTATAGTCAGGCAATGGTGTTAGTGGACGTGGTAATGGTGGTGGTGATGGTGGTGATGGAGGAAGCAATGGTGGTATATAGGGTTAAGGTGATGGTGGTGGTGGTGATGGTGGGGGTAATGGTGGTGGTGATGGTGGTGATGGAGGAAGCAATGGTGGTATATAGGGTTAAGGTGATGGTGGTGGTGGTGATGGTGGGGGTAATGGTGGTGGTGATGGTGGTGATGGTGGAAGAAGCAATGGTGGTATAAAGGGTTAAGGTGATGGTGGTGGTGGTGGTGATGGTGGTGGTGGTGATGAGGGTAATACTTGGTGGTTGTGGCGGTGATGTTACAACCCAGACATTAATATTTCCTTGTGTATATTAATAATCTTTCCCTTACCTCTTTTTCTTGTATAATCTCCCCGCAGCTGTTCTCCCTCGGGTCTTGTATAACGTGCTTCGGAAAATTAACATTGACGCTACGAAGACATTTTTATTTACCTTTTTAATTTATACTTTCAACTTTTCCTTTTTTTTCTTGTTAACAATCTATTTTATTATTTTTTTCACTATTTCATTTTTTTCTTTTATTATCTTTTTTTTTTTACTTTTACTTTCTTTTTCTTGTTATCTATATATCTATTTTCATTTATCCGTTTCTTTTATCTATATTTTTATTTTCATTTTCATTTTTTTTATTATTTATGTTTTTATTTTTGTTTTTGCTTCCTCTTTTTTTTTCTTCTTTTAAGCGTGACCCTTCTCTCTCTCTCTCTCTCTCTCTCTCTCTCTCTCTCTCTCTCTCTCTCTCTCTCTCTCTCTCTCTCTCTCTCTCTCTCTCTCTCTCTCTCTCTCTCTCTCTCTCTCTCACCCCCATTGGAATCAGAATCCCTCCGTGTCGCGTACCTTTTACTGTTATGAGACTACCCAACATTATTAAAACTCTCTCTCTCTCTCTCTCTCTCTCTCTCTCTCTCTCTCTCTCTCTCTCTCTCTCTCTCTTTCTCTCTCTCTCTCTCCGAACCTTATTCTTTCATTAGGGTGCAGAGCTAGATTAAAATCTCAATCTCAATCTCTCTCTCTCTCTCTCTCTCTCTCTCTCTCTCTCTCTCTCGGCGAGGGGTAAATATTGAAATACACACACACACATACACACACACACACACACACACACACACACACAGATATAAACACTCATATACGCAAACTCTCCCTTCCCCTGTCTATCTATCTATCTATCTATCTATCTATCCACAAACGAGGCGGTGGCCTAGTGGATAAGGTGGTGAGCTTGGGATCGGACTGATGTCGACGCATGGGTTCGAATCCCCACCAGTGCTACCTTGAAACTTTGTGTCATTTGCCGAGTGGCTTAAAATCACCTACATGTCACCCTGACACCCGAGTTCTAGTTGCATAGCAATAAAGATGAGCTTTGGGGGGGTAACATGGGCCTTTCAGGTGCCACTATAAAACCCGCGCCCGCACCACTAACGGGCCTGCCTCTGAGCAACACCGAAGAGGCAGAATATGCCTACGGTGCATATGCAACACGTAAAAAAAAAAAAAAAAAAAAAAAATACAGCCAAATCTTGAAGCCCACATTTTAAGCTGTCCTCCTCGGCCATTCCCTTGACATCAGCTCCAACAGTATATCAGTCCGCCAGACGCCGCGCCCTACATACAAGTTTACCATGAACTACTCTTTTGGGTTAATAGCTACACCCAACACATCAATCGCCTCTGCTAGTGAAGGCATGGCGAAGATAAGGGAAGAAAAAGCGTACGAGGTGAAGTGAATGAAATAGATAAGCAAGAAAAGGAAGAGGAGGTGAAGTGAATGAAACAGATAAGTTAAGAAAAGGAAGAGGAGGTGAAGTGAAGGATACAAATAAGTTAAGAAAAGGAAGAGGAGGTGAAGTGAATGGTACAAATAAGTTAAGAAAAAGAAGAGAACGTGAAGAAAATAATACAAGTAAGTTAATAACAGGAAGCGGAGGTGAAGTGAATGGTACAGATAAGGAAAGGAAGATTAGGTGAAGAATTTTGATTTCAACGAAGGGGAGACACTCTTTAGAAGAAGCTGCTGTTAGTTCTTCTTTCAAATGGTTATGAGTAAATGAGATCCCTAACATTTTTCTTATAATTTATCCATTTATTTTCACATTTACCTTTTCTTTTTTATATTAGGGTTAAGGTGAAGTATGTGGTATTTAACGTAAACGAAGAACTATTTAGACGCTACTGTTATTAATATTTCAGCTAGTAGCAAATGAATAAGTCTTTTAGTATGGGAGAACAGTATGGCGAGTATAAGCTTAGATATAACGTATGAAATAAATAATAAACAAATAGATGTAGAATAGGAAGGGAAGGTGAGGTGAGTAGAATTTAACGAAGACGAAGAACTATTTAGAAGCTACTGTTATTAATTTTTCAGCTGGTAATAAATAAATGAAGGGAGAAAGGGAGGAAGGGAGAGCAGCTTTTAGTAAGGGAGGAAAGGCTTGAAATATTGAGGAAAGACACAGAGCTTAGTATTTCTTGGAGCATCTTCCGACCTTTCTTATCTTTCCTTCTCTTGAGTGTGTGTGTGTGTGTGTGTGTGTGTGTGTGTGTGTGTGTGTGTGTGTGTGTGTGTGTGTGTGTGTGTCTAATTATTCCACATTTAACAGACTCACACACTCTCTTTTTGCCCCCCTAAGAAGCCCCCTCCTCCACCCCCCTGACACGCCCCCTCCCTCACACGGCCCCACTCCCCCCCCTTTCACACGCCCTCACTCCCCCCTTTTCACGCCCTCCCCTCTTTCCCCTTAACTCGCTCCTCTTACCCCCTTCCTAACATGCCTCCCCCTTAACCCCTTCCTAACAAGCCTCCCCTTAACTCACTCCCCTTAACACGCCGCTCTCTCCCCCCTCCCACATGTCTCCCCTTAGCCCCTTGCCCGCCCCCTCCCCCCTTAACACGCCCCCCTCTCTTGCGCCCCCCTTCACCCTCCCTCCCCCCTTAACACGCCCCCTGACAGACATAAAGGCAACCAGAATGACGCCATTAAGTTGCACGGGTTACGTTCCGCCACCAGTCACCTCTCTCTCTCTCTCTCTCTCTCTCTCTCTCTCTCTCTCTCGACATCGCAGTTCATTTTCCCTTGAGTGTTATCCTCCAAACTGTGTGTGTGTGTGTGTGTGTGTGTGTGTGTGTGTGTGTGTGTGTGTGGGTGTGTGTGTGTGTGAAGAAGTTAAGTCCTTGCAAGACTTCCCGGTGACCGTGAGAGAGAGAGAGAGAGAGAGAGAGAGAGAGAGAGAGAGAGGTTTACTATTCCATATCGACTTCGCTTTAGGCTGCAAGTGTGTGTGTGTGTGTGTGTGTGTGTGTGTGTGTGTGTTGCATAGATATACATCCCCAATGGATAAACCTTGCCAAACATGATCCTCCTCTTCTCCCTCTTCCTCCTCCTCCTCACGTACTATCCTCAGTCTCGTTCGGTCCCTCACCACTTGACTAACCTGGTAATACGCGGGAAACACCGATCACCCGCTCCTCTCAGCCTCCGCAGCCTCCTCCAGCCTCCGCCAGCCTCCGGGGACGCGGCTCACTCTGTTTCCTCAGCACACACGCCGCACCGAGCCCCAAAAAACAGGATCTCCCGCCTGGGGCTCCCTCACTCCGATCTGTATCTCCTCTGCTTCTTTCTGCGGTTTGCGTGTGGGGTGTCGAGTCTGTTTGCCTTTCTAACTGTACGGAGTCTGGTCTGTCTTTCCGTTCCCTTAGAGGAGGTTGAGGGGGTCAATTGGTAATGGTATTGGTCCTTATTCTAAACATTGCGGGGTTCCTTTTGCTACATATCGCTTCCTCGTCTTTCTTTCGTCTGCGTCTACGTCTCGCTATGCAAATACACATCAATATCCAGCGTCGGAAATGACTCGGCCCGGCTCTATAACACGTAGGGAGAGCTCACCTTGTCGGACGTTCTGAGATAACAATAATAACAGCCACTACAGCGCATCGGAATTTAGAATGTTTACCGTATGCTGTCCTTTCGTCTCGCTATGCAAATACACATCAATATCCAGCGTCGGAAATGACTCGGCCCGGCTCTATAACACGCAGGGAGAGCTCACCTTGTCGGACGTTCTGAGATAACAATAATAACAGCCACTACAGCGCATCGGAATTTAGAATGTTTACCGTATGCTGTCCTTTCGTCTCTCGCTATGCAAATACACATCAATATCCAGCGTCGGAAATGACTCGGCCCGGCTCTATAACACGCGGTTGTCTGTGTCAGTGTGTTAGTATTGGCGGCGGAAATGAGCCTGTCGCTGCCTGCCGTTCCTCATTACTCAGATACTCACTAAAATGACTATACTATTGAACGTGTTGTGTGTAAATGAACGAATGAAGCAATGATGGAAGGCAATAGTTAGGACAGAAAGGGAGTATGAAGGGAAGAGAAGGAAATGGGAAAAGGAGGGGCAGGGAAGGGAAAAAGGAAGTAGGAGGAAGAAGAGAAGGAAAGAAAAAGGAAGGGAAAGGAATGGAAAATGAAGTTGGAATGAGGAACAGGAGGAGGAGAAGAGTAGAAGAGAAGGAAAAGGAAATGAAAGGGAAGGGAAAAAGGAGAAGAAAGGAGAGGCAGAAGGAAGAAGGAAGAGAAAACCGGAACCAGAAACGTTGCAAGAGGCTGAAGAAGAAAATAAGAAGAAAAATAGAAGAAAACGGAAATAGAAGAAGAAGAAAAGAAGAGAAGGAAGATGCTAGTGTATTTCTCTCTCTCTCGTTCCTCATCATTCAAAAACTCATTCATATTCTCATTACTCGATAGCACACCAAAAATTATGTGTATTGTTAATTGAGTGAGAGTAATTATTGAGTGAGCTTAGGATACAATGGGAACGCTGTCTGTCTGTCTGTGTCTGTCTGTCTGTCCCTTTGGCGTATATATCATGTTACTTAACGTTCCCAATCATTCGAGCACTCATTAAAACTATCATCAATTAAGAAGAAACTAAAATTATATGTTACTAATAGCGTAATTAAGCTGGGATATCAGGATACAGAGGGAATATTGTATGTCTGTCTGTCTGTCTGTTACTATAATTCTTCATTCGAAAACACATTAAAGTTCCCATTATTCAGAAAAACACCAAACTTATATAATACTAGTAGGTCAATTAAGTTAGGCAATGTTCAAAGGAAGGGGGGAAGTCTGTCTGCTTGTCTGTCTGTCTGTTTCTATAATTCTTCATTCGAAAACACATTGAAGCTCCCATTATTCGGAAATCCATCAATATTATATAATGAATAGGTCAGTTAAGTTAGGCAATGTTCAGAGAAAAGGAGGAAGTCTGTCTCTTTGTCTGTCTGTCTGTTTGTGTGTGTGTGTGTGTGTGTGTGTGTGTGTGTGTGTGTGTGTGTGTGTGTGTGTGTGTGTGCCTGTTTCCATAATTCTTCATTCAAAAACACATTAGTTCCCATTATTCAGAAAACACTAAAACTATGTAATATGAATAGGAAGGGGAGAAGTCTGTCTGTCTGTTTGTCTCTCTGTCTGTCTGTCTGTCTGTCTGTCTGTCTGTCTATGTGTCTGTCTGTCTGTCTGTCTCTCTGTCTGTCTGTCTGTCTAGCACATTAATCCTGCGACCCGTTACCCCTCATTATTCAAAAGCATACTGAAATTACGTATTACTAATGGGCTAAGTAAGTAAGCAAGCTAGACGAGGCACAGACACAGGCGGCGCAGACTTACTCCCTCGCTCGCCCGCTGTCTGGTTCTCTGTCCGACCGAGTATTTATATCACGCTGCCTTTGTACCTCATTATTCAAGCACACACTAAAATTATGTTATTAATGGCTTTAGTAATTATGCTAGGCGAGGCTCAGAGGCGAGAGGAGAGAAGGAAGTGTTGGTTGTAAGGCTGGAACTGGCTGACTGGCTGGGTGACTGGCTGGCTGGCTGGGTGAGTGCTTGACTGAGTGGATGACTGACTGACTGGGTGGTTGGCTGATTGACTGACTGACTTATTGAGCGACTGACTGACTGACTGACTAACCGATTGAGTGATTTACTGACTGACTGAATGAATGAATGACTGACTGACTTATTAAGCGACTGACTGGGTGACTGACTAACCGATTGAGTGATTTACTGACTGACTGAGTGAATGAATGACTGGCCTACTGACTGACTGACTGACTGACTGATTGACTGGTTGACTGACTAACCGATTGAGTGATTTACTGACTGACTGAATGAATGATTGACTGACTGGCCTACTGACTGACTGACTGACTGACCATGAGATAAATAAAGGGAAAAAAGGAGAAATAAAAAGTGGAGGAACGAAGAGGAAGAAGACTGACTGACTGACTGACTAACCGACCGACTGGCTGCTTAACTGACTGACTGATTGACTGACTGACTGACTAACCCACCTACTGACTAACTGGGTGACTGGTTGGCTGCAGGCACATGTATTTCATCTCATTCCTTCCAGCTTGTGTTGCATCGCTTCACTGCACGGCAACACACACACACACACACACACATACACACACACGCACCGAGACCTGCACTAACGGCGTAATTAACCGATTCAAGCGAAGAGAGACCGTAATGGCGCTGATGGCAATTATGGCGGGGGAGAATGAGTGATTATGATGGTGAGGATGATGAGGGAGTGATAATGATGATGGTGGTGATGGTGAATGACGAACGAGTAGTGTTATAAGTATAGAATAGGAACGGAAGGATAGTGATGGCGATGGTGGTGATGGTGAACGCACTGGCTATTAAGTAAAGGCTAAAAAGAACGTAAGGAAAGTGATGATGATGGTGAGATAGTGACGGAAGTGATGGTGATTGCTTTGGCTATTATTAAGTAAAGAATAAAAAAAAAAAAACGTAAGGAGAGTGATGATGATGGTGAGATAGTGACGGAAGTGATGGTGATTGCTTTGGCTATTATTAAGTAAAGAATAAAAAATACGTAAGGAAAGTGATGATGATGATGGTGAAAGAGTGACGATGGTGATGGTGATTGCTTTGGCCAGACTTACGTTCATGCTAGGAATGGAAAGCTATAATAGTGATGGCGATAGTGATGGTAGTGTTTGGCATATTGATAGTGAGTGACGACGTGGCGGCTTTATTTATAGGCAATGAAATGGGAGTGATAATGTTATGGTGAAGGTAATGGTGATGGTGATAGTGTTGCGTATATTGATGGTGATGAAGTGTTTAGCGTAAATATCAACAGTGGAGGTACGTGGAAATGAAGGAAGGAAGGAAGGGAAATGAGGAAGGAAGGAAGGAAAGGAAGGAAGGGAAATGAAGGAAATGAAGGGAAGGGAAGGGAAATGAAGGGAAGGGAAGGGAAGGGAAATGAAGGGAAGGGAAGGGAAGGGAAGGGAAGGGAAGGGAAGGGAAGGGAAATGAAGGGAAGGGAAGGGAAGGGAAATGAAGGGAAAGGAAGGGAAGGGAAGGAAAGGGAGGAGGAGAAAAAGACATAAACGGAGGAAGGAAGGAAGGAAAGAGGAAGAGAATAAGAAGGAAAAAGTTGATATATGCAAAACCAGGAATACAAATGTTGCAATACTAACAAGAAACAAGAGAGGAAGCAGAAAGAAAGGAAGAAAGAGGAAGAGGAGGAGGAATGGAGACGAGGAGGAGGAGGAAGAGGAGGAGGAGAAAAATACATAAACGGAAGAAGGAAGGAAGGAGGAAGAGAAAAAGAAGGAAAAAAGAAAATATATGCGAAATCAGGAATACAAATGTTGCAATAATAAAGAGAAAGAAGAAAGGAAGGAGAAAGAAAGGAAGAAGGAGGAAGAGGAGGAAAAATGAAGACGAGAAGGAGGAGGAGAAAAAGACATAAACAGAGGAAGGAAGGAAGGAAGGAAGGAAGGAGGAAGAGAAAAAGAAGGAAAAAAGTTAATGTATGCGAAACCATGAATACAAATGTAGCAATAATAAAGAGAAAGAAGAAAGAAAGGAAGAAGAAGGAGGAGAAAGAAGAACAGAAGGAAACTAAATTCACAGGAAACGCATGAAAAGAAAAAAAAATAAGTAAATGTTGAAAAGGAGGAAGAAAAAGAAGGAAGAAAAGGAGGAAACGAAGATGTATGTAGGAACAGATTGATAGAAAGAGAAGCAAGCGAAGGAGGCTATGCAAGAGGAAGCAGAAAAAAGAAGAAAGGAGGAGGAGGAGGAGGAAGAAGAGGAGAAGGAAACCATAATAAATAAACATTGCAAAACTAAAAAGAGACACAAGGAGACGAAGAAGAAGAAGAAAAAAAGAAAGAAAATAAAGAGAAAGGGAAACATAGAAGGAAACTAAATTCGGTGGAAACGCGTAAGAGGAAAAAGATAAGGAAATGTTGCAAAGGAAGGAAGAGGAAAGGAGAAGGAGAAGGAGGAGGAGGAGGAGGAGGAGGGGGAAGGAGGAGAAAAAAAAAGAGCAGGCAGACGGGAAGGTATTCAGAATGGAGACGGAAAGCGAAGGAGGAGGAGGAGGAGGAGGGGGAAGGAGGAAAAAAAGCAGGTAGACGGGGAAGGTATTCAGAATGGAGACGGAAAGCGAGGAGGAGGAGGAGGAGGAGGAGGAGAAAAGCAGGTAGACGGGGAAGGTATTCAGAATGGAGACGGAAAGCGAGAAGGAGGAGGAGGAGGAGAAGGAGGAGGAGGAGGAGGAGGAGGGGGAAGGAGGAGGGAAAAAAAAACAGGTAGACGGGGAAGGTATTCAGAATGGAGACGGAAAGTGAGGAGGAGGAGGAGGAGGAGGAGGAGGAGGAGGAGGAGGAGGAGGAGGGGGAAGGAGGAGAAAAAAAAAGAGCAGGCAGACGGGAAGGTATTCAGAATGGAGACGGAAAGCGAGGAGGAGGAGGAGGAAGAGGGGGAAGGAGGAAAAAAAGCAGGTAGACGGGGAAGGTATTCAGAATGGAGACGGAAAGCGAGGAGGAGGAGGAGGAGAAGGAGGAGGAGGAGGAGGAGGGGGAAGGAGGAGGGAAAAAAAAACAGGTAGACGGGGAAGGTATTCAGAATGGAGACGGAAAGTGAGGAGGAGGAGGAGGAGGAGGAGGAGAAGGAAGAGGAAGAGGAGGAGGAGGAGGAGGGGGAAGGAGGAAAAAAAGCAGGTAGACGGGGAAGGTATTCAGAATGGAGACGGAAAGCGAGTAGGAGGCGGAGGAGGAGGAGGAGGAAGAGGAGGAGGAGGAGGAGGAGGAGGCGGAGGAAATGTATGCGGAATGGAGCAATCCTTTACGAAAATCATGAATACGAATGAGTGAGTGAGTCTGGCCGCTTTGGACGACCGCCGGCATTAGTACACACACACACACACACACACACACACACCAATACATACACACACACACACACACATCAATACACACACACGTTCTTTTTTTTTTTTAGCGCAAGAATATACTCACTTATGCAGTTACCATATTTTTCTTTTTTTTCTTTATTTTCTTTTTCTCATTTTACTTTTCTTTGTTTTTCTTTATCATTTATTTTCTTTTATTTCATTGTCTGTCTGTCTTTCTTGTTTCTATTTCGCTTCCTTTTTGTCTTTCTTTACTTTTCTCTCTCTCTCTCTCTCTCTCTCAACAATCCCTCTATCCAATCTTCCTATCGCGACCCTTTAGAGATTGACAATTTACTCTCTCTCTCTCTCTCTCTCTCTCTCTCTCTCTCTCTCTCTCTCTCTCTCTCTCACACGTTATGAGATAGAGATAACTTTCTTTTCTTTATCCCAGTCTCGCTTTCGTATTTAATGTTTTTCTCTCTCTCTCTCTCTCTCTCTCTCTCTCATTGCTTTCTCCTAATTCCTTATAAATGACACTGAATTTTCGACTCTCTCTCTCTCTCTCTCTCTCTCTCTCTCTCTCTCTCTCCCTACCTTTATCAGCTGTTCGTCCTCCTCCTCTGCTTCGGTCCTTTCATCCCTGTTGCGTCACTTCTGCTCGCTCGGGGTTCACGGGTTCATAGTTTCGAAGCTCCGAGTCTTCCTGTTAATTAGTTCGAAATAGGAGTGATTCAAACCAGGTGCATTATAAGTGAGAGTATATTTAACACACGTACACACACACATACATACATACACACACAGAGAGATTGACATACATACACACACACGTACATGCTCTCTCTCTCTCTCTCTCTCTCTCTCTCTCTCTCTCTCTCTCATAATTATTACAATACAAGTCAAAATAACTATAGGTATTTATCACTCATCTTCTTCCTCTCCTTTCCTTCTTTCTCTTCTTCTCTCTCTTCTTTCTTTTTCTTTTCTTTTTTATATATTATCACACCCTTCTTTCCCTTCCTTCCTTCCTTCAGTCTCTCTTCTCTTCTTCCTTTTCTCCTCTCCTTCTCCTCCATTTTTTTTCCTTTTCTTCCATCAGTCAAGGAAGTCTTTTATCAAGTTTGTTTTTTTCTTTCCTTCCTTTCCTCCTCTCTTTCCATGTTTCCTTCCTTTTTCTCCTCCTCCTCCTCCTTCTCCACTTATCGAAAAATTTATCACACACACGTTCTTCCTTCCCTTCTTCTTTTCTTCCCTCTTCCTTCTCTCTCCTTCTCCTAATTCCTCTTCCTTCCCTCCTCCTCCTCCAATTATCGATAAACTTATCCCACATTTTTCTTCTTCTTTCCTTCTTTCCTCCTTCCTTCCTCTTCCTTTCCTCCTCCTCCTCCTCCTCCTCTTTTTTCTCCTTGTCCAGAAACTTAAAACCAACGAACACACACACACGCACACACACGAACGAACGAACACAAATATAATGTTTCCATCTGGCTCGCTTAATTCACACACACTCACAGAAAGAACACACACACACACACACACACACACACACACACACACACACACACACACACACACGCACGCACACACACACTCACTCTTCTGTTTGTTTACTGTTTTTCTTTACGTTTTTTTTTTTTTAGTTTTAGTTTCAGAATTTAACGAGTGAGGTGTGCGTGGCAAGAGTGTTTCGTTTTGTTTGTTAGTTTGTTTGTTTATCGTTAAGTTTCTTTATATTGTTTTTCCTTGTTTTGTTTTGATAAGGAAGTTTTTTTTCCGTTTTCCACACAAGAAGTTCACGTAAGGAAACACTCATATTGATAAGGCAAGTTTTTTTTTTCTTTCCTTCGCCTCGTTTTCTTATTTATATCCTCAAGTTTATTTTACTTTTTTTTCACTTCGTTTTTGCCACTCATTCTCAAGTTACTTTTTTTGTCCTTCATATTTTGTTTATTTATTGTCAAGTTTCTTTTTCTTCACTTCGTTTCGTCATTTCTGTTCTTCACCGTATCATAAGTTTGTCCTTTTTCTCTTTCTCTTTCTCGTTTCGTCATTTCATTCTTCACCGTATCACAAGTTTGTCCTGTTTTCCTTTTTCTCTTTCTCTTTATCGTTTCGTCATTTCAATCTTCACCGTATCACAAGTTTGTCCTGTTTTCCTTTTCTCTTTCTCATTCGTCAAGTTTCTTTTTCTTCACTTCGTTTCGTCATTTCATTCTTCATCGTATCATAAGTTTGTCCTGTTTTCCTTTTCTCTTTCTCATTCGTCAAGTTTCTTTTCCTTCACTTCGTTTCGTCATTTCAATCTTCATCGTATCATAAGTTTGTCCTGTTTCCTTTTTCTCTTTCTCATTCGCGTTTCCCTTTTTCCTCCTCTTCTTTCCTTTCTCCTTTTATAGTTTTCTCTCCAGAGGCAAATTTCTTTCTTATTTTCTTTGTTCCTTTTCTTATTCACTTCTCTGTTTTGTTTCCATTTCCTCCATTCCTTTGTTCCTTTCTCTTATTCATTCCTTTCATTTCTATCTCCATTTCTTTGTTCCTTTTCGTATTCACTTCTTTCACTTTTCTCTACTTTTCTCTCCCCTTCTATAGTCCTCAAACATTTTCCTTTATTTATTTTCCTTTCTTTCTTTTCCTATTCCCCTTTTTTTCTGTTTTTCTCCATATCTTTCCTTTCTGTTTTTCTCCTCTCTCGCCCCTCGCTTTTCTAATCTTTTCATCTCTTTCCACTCCACTTTCTTGTTTTGCTCGCTGGCACACACACACACACACACACACACACGCACACACACACACGCTATTATGTACTACGTTTAAGCAGTTTCCACCAGCTGTGAAGGTTTATTGTCTCTCTCTCTCTCTCTCTCTCTCTCTCTCTCTCTCTCAAACAACACTGAGAGAGAGAGAGAGAGAGAGAGAGAGAGAGAGAGATGAGTGAGTTAAAACGGGTTCTCTTTAATTTTCTCAACGCCAAGTCCGTCGCCCACACGGCTTTAAAGAGAGAGCCAGGAGGAGGAAGAGGAGGAGGGGAGGGGAAGGAGGAGGAGGAGGAGGAGGAGGAAGGGGAAGACTGGTGTTGTCATCTTCGTTCTTTACAACACTTCACAACATCGAGGCATAACTCTCTCTCTCTCTCTCTCTCTCTCTCTCTCTCTCTCTCTCTCTCTCTCTTTATTTATTGTCTTGTTTAAAAATATTTCTTAACTTTTGTTTGTTACTTTAAATTGTTTTCTTTTGTTTGTTTATTTGTTTTCTTGTTTGTTGTGTTTCATTTGTATGTGTTTCGATCACACACACACACACACACACACACACACACACACACACACACACACACACACACACACTCTCTCTCTCTCTCTCTCTCTCTCTCTCTCTCTCTCTCTCTCTCTCTCTCGCGGCGTCCATGGCACTTAGAATCCTCTTTTAAAACAACAATAATAATAATAATAATAATAATAATAATAATAATAATAATAATAATAATAATAATAATAATAATAATAATAATAATCACAGTAATTATACTTTCAACTCTACTTATTTTTCGACTGAGATCACACTCACTTGCATTCCTGTTTATGTCACGTCTCACTCGGGTCAGCACAGGTCACAAGAGGTCACAGATGGCTGGCAGGTCAGGTCAGGTCAGGTGGGGTTAATCAAGTCAGGTGGAGGACAGGTCAGGAGGTAGACATTTTCTCTTCCTTTCCATTTTTCTTCTCTTTTCATCTATTCTTTTCTTTTTCATTCGTTTTCTGCTTTACTTTTGTTCCTCTTATTCCTTCTTTCTCTCTTTCTTCTGTTTTTTTTTCCTTTTCTTTTATATTATTTTTCTCTTCTTTTCTTCTTCTTATAGTTATGTCCTTCTTTCTTTTCTAACTCCTTCTATTTTTCCTTATTTTTATCTTATATTTTGCTAGTTTTCATTTTTTCGTCCCTTTTTTCTTTTCATTTTTTCTTTCCCTCTTTTTTTCTTTTTTCCTTCCATTAGCGGGTTTGAACTTTTTATGCAAGACTTTTCCTCCTCTTACTCCACTTAAATCTCCTCATCCTCCTCTGCTCTCTCTCTCTCTCTCTCTCTCTCTCTCTCTCTCTCTCCTTCTTTTTCACACTCTTCCTCCTCCTCATCTTCCTCCTCTTGTTTATGCTTTTTTTGAGCTCTTTCGGTTCTCCTCTTTTTCCTCTTTATTCTCATTCGTCACTAAATTCTCCTTCTCCTCCTCTTCCTTCTCTCTCTCCTCTTCTTTCCTTTCTCTTTTTCATACTCTTCCTCTTGTTCCTCTTCCTCCTTCTCCCATTCATACTTATTTTTCTCCCTTCGCTTCTCTTTTTCTTCTCTGTTTTTTCTCTTCTAATGCACGACTTAAAGTTCTCTCTCTTTTTTTCTCTCTCCTCACAAGTTTCCTCTCCTCTCCACATTAGCAGGTTAGCAGGAGCAGAACTTCCTCCTTCCCTCCGTCAGTAATAGGCAGTCAGCAGGTTGTCAAAACAGGTCATAAAACTTCTCTTCATCAGCACTCAGCAGTCAGCAGGCCACGAAACCCTTACATCCTCAGCAGACCAAACCTTCCATCAGCAGTCAGTCAGCAGGTAGTGGGCCTCCAAAACCTCCCTTTCTCAGCACTCAGCAGGTAATCAACACGTCCTTTCCATCAGCAGGGAGTCAGCAGGCTACTAAAACTTCCTTTCCTCAACTTCCTCAGCAGTGCAAAGGTTCAGTCAGAAGGGAGTCAGCAGGCCATTAAAACTTCCCTTCCTCAACTTCCTCAGCAGTGCAAAGGTTCAGTCAGCAGGGAGTCAGCAGGCCATTAAAACTTCCCTTCCTCAACTTCCTCAGCAGTGCAAAGATTCAGTCAGCAGGGAGTCAGCAGGCCATCAAAACTTCCCTTCCTCAACTTCCTCAGCAGTGCAAAGGGGTTCCATCAGCAGGGAGTCAGCAGGCCACCAACACCTCTCTTCCTCAGCGCCCAGAAGAACCACCACGCGTCCTTTCCGTCAGCAGGGCAAGGCTTCCATCAGCAATCAGTCAGCGGGAAGTCAGCAGGCCACCAACACTTCCCTTCCTCATCAGTCAGTTAGCAGAAGACCAAAAACTTCCTTCTTCAGCAGTCAGCAGGCCACAACAAGTCCCATCCATCATCAGGGCCAGGCTCCCGTCAGCACCGTCAGCAGCAGGGGGTGGGTGGGTGGGTGTGTCAGCGGGGTGAGGGGGGTGCCTAATCGCCGTCGTCCGCGGGCCTGATGAATCTATAGAAGCAGGAATCGTCTCGCGAAGTGGGCGGCAGCTCTTCGTACGGCCTCTGCCCCTGCTCCTGGAGGTCACGACGCACCTGGGGGGGAGGCAGCCGGTCAGAGGGGGGAGAGGGAGCAAGGGACAGATTATGAGAAGCAGGGAGGGAAGGAGATAGGAGGAAGGAAGAGGAGGGAGAGATGGGGAGAAGGGAGGGGAAGGAGAAAGGAAGGAGGGAGATTATGAGAGGGAGAGGAAGAGGAGGGAAAGAGAGAGGCAGGGAAGGAGAAAGGAAAGAGGGAGAGATTATGAGAAGCAGGGAGGGAAGGAGAGGGAAAAGAAGAGAGGCAGGGAAGGAGAAAGGAAGAGGAAGGGGGAGATTATGAGAAGCAGGGAGGGAAGGAGAGGGAAAAGAAGAGAGGCAGGGAAGGAGAAAGGAAAGAGGGAGAGATTATGAGAAGCAGGGAGGGAAGGAGAGGGAAAAGAAGAGAGGCAAGGAGAAGGAGAGAGAGATGAGAAGAGGGAGGAAGGAGAGAGGAAGAGAAGCAGGAGGAGAAAGGAAGAAGGAGAAGAGGAGATGAAGGAGAGGAAGGAGAAGAGATAATGAGAGTGAAGGAGGAAAGAAGAATGAAGGAGGAGGAGGAGGAGGAGGAGGAGGAGAAGAAGAGAGAGGGGAGGAAATGATGCACTGAAGGAAAGGAAGGAAGGAGAAGGGGAGAGAGAGAGAGAGAGAGAGAGAGAGAGAGAGAGAGAGAGACCATAGTGTTTTGCATGTATAGCGTATCTCCTCCTCCTCCTCCTCCTCCTCCTCCTCTTCCTCCTCCTCCTCCTCCTCCTCTTCCTCCCTCATTTGCAAACCTTCCCTTTATCAATCAGCCATTTCCATGCTCCCTTCTCCTTCTCCTTCCCTTCCTTATTCCCATATTTTATCATTATTTTCTCCTCTTCCCTTTTTACTTCCCCATTTTCATTTTCTTCTCTTTATTCTTTTTCTTTTCCCTTTTATATATTTTTCCTAATTTCTTGTTTATTATATTTTCTTTTTCCTTTTTTTCCTCTCCCCATCTTCATTTTCTTCACTTATTTCCATATTTATTTCCTTTTCCTCTCCATTTTCTTCTATAGTTTTTCCTCCTTTCTTCTTTTTTTCTTTATTATTTTCTTCCCTTTTTCCTCCTCTCTTCTTTCCCACCTTTATTATTTTCTTTATCTATTTTTCCTTTTCTTATTTTTCTTCTCCCTTTTCTTCTTCGTCTGTCTTCTCCTTTTCTTTTTCTTGTCTTCTTCCTTTCTCCTTCCCTTCTACTCTTCTTCCTCTTCCTCCTCCTTATAAGCCTCCTCCTCCTCGTCCTCACCCTCCTCCTCTTTTCATTTCAAATACTCCTCCTCCTCCTCCTCCTCCTCCTCCTCCTCCTCCTCCTCCTTCTCCTCCTTTTCCTTCAGTAGGACGCGTGTCTGGGGTTTCTAATGTAATATATGAGTCCCTCTTCGTCACGAGAGAGAGAGAGAGAGAGAGAGAAGGTTCTCTCTCTCTCTCTCTCTCTCTCTCTCTTCTTGTCTGTCCATTTCTTACGCTTTATTAAACAACACTTAAGACTGTGTGTGTGTGTGTGTGTGTGTGTGTGTGTGTGTGTGTGTGTGTGTGTGTGTGAGAGAGAGAGAGAGAGAGAGAGAGAGAGAGAGAGAGAGAGAGAGAGATTTAGTTCAGTTCCTGGTTTGGGTGTATTTCCGTTTTCTTTGTTGACTCGCAGGAGACTCGATCCCGACTCGTCTTCCTCCTCCTCCTCCTCTTCCTCTTCCTCCTCCTTCTTTGTCTTATTTTCTCCTTCCTTCTCTCTCTCCCCTCTTTTGTGTTTTCTTCCTCCTCCACTTAATTAATTCTTCCTCTTCTTCTCCTCCTCCTCCTCCTCCTCCTCCCGCTCCTCCTCTATCTATTTTCTCGTTCTCTTTCTCTTCTTCTCTTTCTCTCCTCCTCCTCCTCATCTTTATTCTTCTTTAATTCTTTCTCATTTATAACTTTCTTTCCTTCCTCCTCATCATCTTTATTCTTCTTCTGTTCTTTCTCAACTATTTTTCTTTTTATTTTTTCCCTTCCTCCTCCTCCTCCTCCTCCTCCTCCTCCTCCTCCTCCTCCACCTCAATCTCTCTTTTGTGGTCCTTTTTCCTCTTCCACTTTCTTATCTTCCATTTAATTCATCTCGGTTTCCTCCACTTTCTCTTTTTCCACTTCCTTCTTCCATTTTTAGACTCGCTTTCCTCCTCCTCCTCCTCCTCTTCCTTCTCCTCCTTTTAATTCAATCCTTTTTTCTTTTTTTTATTTATATTTTCCTCTTCGTCTTCCATTTCCTTCTTCCCCCTCCTCCTCCTCCTCCTCCTTATCCGTGTTTTGAATTTCATTTCCTTTATATATGGCCCCTCTCTCTCTCTCTCTCTCTCTCTCTCTCTCTCTCTCTCTCTCTCTCTCTCTCTCTACTACTCTTTACTGGCGACAAAATTGAGAAAAGAACAATAAAAAATCTCAAGGCTTCCAACGTGCAGAGAATATTGCTAGCCTTGCATCCTCCTCCTCTTCCTCTTCCTCTTCTTCTTCTTCCTCTTCTTGCTTTTCCTCTTTCTATTCTTCATATCGTCTCTTGTTCTTGTTTATTAATTTATGTTTTTTGTTAATTTTTTCATTTTTTCCTCCTCTTCTTCCTTTCATCTTGTTCTTGAGCTTCTTCCTCTTTTTTCTTTTCTTGTTCTTCTTCTTCTCTTCTCTCTTATTGTTCCTGTTTTTTCTTCTTTTTCTTCTTCTCGTTCTTCCTGTTCTTCATCTTTCTCGTTCTCCTTTCTACACACTCTCTTTCTCTCTTCCTATCTTTCTTTTCCCTCATTATTTATTCTCCTTAATATCTTTTTTTTCCTTTTCCTCCTTTTCATTTTTGTTTTTTTTATATTTGAAAGCTTACAAAATTTCTCGTTCATATAAATAAAAAAAAGAAAGGAAAACAAAGCTGCAACCCACACAGATGGCATTGCTTCTCTTGGGACACACACACACACACACACAAACACACACACACACACACACACACACACACACACACACACACACTTTATGGCATCAAATCAACAGTAGGATTATCTCCCCCTACAACATTCTTCACTCTCTCTCTCTCTCTCTCTCTCTCTCTCTCTCTCTCTCTCTCTCTCTCTCTCTCTCTCTCAGGCCCCTACATGATAGTATTACCTTTCAGCATGCCCAAGGGAGTGCTCTCTCTCTCTCTCTCTCTCTCTCTCTCTCTCTCTCTCTCTCTCTCTAAACCATAACAGTTTATTTACATAACGTCAAAAGGTAATGGTATAAATGGAAAGTTTGGGTGTAGTAGTAGTAGTAGTAGTAGTAGTAGCTGTAGTAGCTGTAGTAGTAGAAATAGTAGTGGTATTATTATTATTATTATTATTAGTAGTAGTAGTAGACTATCTCTTAGTACGTACATTAGTAACAGTAATAAAAAAATCTATTGATATTTGAGGCTTTTTAGAAATATATATCTTTTTTATTGTTCAACTTTGCTCTTTATTTTTTTTCCTCCTTCTCCTCTTCCTTTTCCTTCTTCGTCTACTACTACTACTACTACTACTACTACAACCACTACTACTATTACTACTACTACTACTACTACTTCTACTACTACTATTACTACCATCACCACCACCCCCACTAACACCACCACCACCACCACCACCACCTCGGCCGCCGCGTTCCTCATTTCCAATACCGGTGTCACACATTAACGTAATTGCAATGCGCGGGGAAAAAAAAAACTATAAAATAATCACCAGAAAAACTCATT
This sequence comes from Eriocheir sinensis, assembly GCF_024679095.1. Taxonomy (NCBI): domain Eukaryota; kingdom Metazoa; phylum Arthropoda; class Malacostraca; order Decapoda; family Varunidae; genus Eriocheir; species Eriocheir sinensis. The sequence continues at coordinate 17,025,015 of NC_066544.1, forward strand.
GGCGAGTAAATATATGTATTAGGATATTATTCATACATAAAAAAAAAAAAAAATGGATCGCCGCCAGTGAAAGAAAAATAATTGTGGAGAAAATCTATACGTGTGTTGTAATTTATATACATACATAACTATAGGATACAAAAGAGAATCAGATATATTTATAAGTTCCCTGTATAGATCGGTTCCAATGTTAAGAGAATCGCCTTAATGATAAGCTCTCCTCCTTATAGCTCGGTTCCAATACTAAGAGAATCGCCTTAATGATAAGCTCTCCTCCTTATAGATCGGTTCCAATACTAACAGAATCGTCTACATCATAAGTTCGCTGTTTAGAAAGGTTCCAATACTAAGAAAATCGCCTATATTATAAGTTATCCAGATAGATCGGTTCCAATACTAAGAGAATCGCCCATGACGGATATATCGACAGAATGAACCTCGAGCAATAATTATAAATCTCTCTCTCTCTCAAGGGTATAAGGGAGAAGTAAGGGAGAAAAAGATAGGGAGGTAAGGAGCAGAAGGAGGAGGAAGAAGAGGAGGTGAAGAGGAGGAGGAAGGAGGAGGAGGAGGAATTGAAACATGGATGGATAAAAGCGTAGAGTTTACAGCGATATGCTCCTTCTCCTTCCCCTCCTCCTCCTCCTCCATTTTTTCCTTCTGCTCCTCCTCTTCTACCTGAGTTAGCTTTGATTTTCTTCTTTCTCTCTCCTTTCATCCTTCTCTTCTTCTTCTTCTACTTCCTCCTCCTCTTCTTCCTCCTCCTCCTCCTCTTCCTTCTCTTGCACTTTTCTATCAGCACGCTTTGTTTCCTCCTCTCATTACATTCCTCTCTCTCTCTCTCTCTCTCTCTCTCTCTCTCTCTCTCTCTCTCTCTCTCTCTCTCTCTTCTTACTCATCTTCCCCTCTTCCTCATCTTCCTCCTCTTGTTCTTCTTCCTTTTTATCTTACTTTTCTCCTTCCTTTCCGCTTCCCTTCTCTTCTCCTTTGTCATCTTATTCTGCGTCCACTCCAGTTCTCTTCTTCTTTCTCTTCTCCTCTCTTCTTCCTCCTCTTTTCTCCTTCTCTTCCCCCTCCCCTCTCATTCCTTTTTGCAAGCTCCCAGATTGCTTGCTTTTACTCTCTCTCTCTCTCTCTCTCTCTCTCTCTCTCTCTCTCTCTCTCTCTCTCTCTCTCTCATCGAACGAGTAATTTTCATCCTTGCTTTAAACTTTTTTCCTTCATTATTTTCTTCCTTTTCTTCCTCTTCCTCTTCCTCATCTTCTTACCACTTCCTCCTTACTCCTTCACTTGCCCCGCTAAATTATCCTCCTCCTCCTCCTCCTCCTCTCACCTGCTCCGCCGTCCGCATCACCCTCAGCAGGTTCTGTCCCGCCAGCTTCTTCAGGTCCTCTTCCGTCCACTCGGGGTCCGCTAGCAACTCGGCGAACAGCTGCGGATAGCCTGACACGTCCTCCAGCCGCTCCGGTAACCTGGGGGAGACAAGGAGTGTTGGGAGTGTTTGTGGAGAGTGATGGAGTGAGGAGGAGTGATGGGGGAGGCGGAGAAAGAGGAGTGCATATGAATGGTAGGAGTTGAGCGTTAGTGAGAGAGTAGAAGATAAAGTATGACTGGATAGAAATGGGAGAAAGAGGAGTAATGGAGAATGCTGGAGAATGGGTGTTAATTAAGAAAAGGAATACAAATGAACGGAAGAGAAAGAGAGGAGAGGAGAGAAGAGGAGAGAGAGGGAGGAATATGAGAAAAACAGGAAGAGAAAAAGAGAAGGAGGAGTACGAGAATAACGGAAGAAAGGAAATAAGAGAGACTGGGTAGTGTTAGAAGAGGTACAGGATTATGGGGAAGGTGTGTAAAGGAAAGGTGTGTAAGTTAACCCCAGGGAAAGAAATATAGGGAGAATTATGAGTATGTGAGGGAGAGTGTAAGGGAAAGGAGTGTAAGTTAACCCCAGGGAAAGAAATATAGGGAGAATTATGAGTATGTGAGGGAGAGTGTAAGGGAAAGGAGTGTAAGTTAACCCCAGGGAAAGGGATATAGGGAGAATTATGAGTATGTGAAGGAGAGTGTAAGGGAAAGGAGTGTAAGTTAACCCCAGGGAAAGGGATATACGGAGAATTATGAGTATGTGAGGGAGTGTAAGGGAAAGGAGTGTAAGTTAACCCCAGGGAAAGGGATATACGGAGAATTATGAGTATGTGAGGGAGTGTAAGGGAAAGGAGTGTAAGTTAACCCCAGGGAAAGAAATATAGGGAGAATTATGAGTATGTGAGGCGGAGTGTAAGGGAAAGGAGTGTAAGTTAACCCCAGGGAAAGGGATATAGGGCGAATTTTGAGTATGTGAGGCGGAGTGTAAGGGAAAGGAGTGTAAGTTAACCCCAGGGAAAGAAATATAGGGAGAATTATGAGTATTTGAGGGAGATTAGGAAGAAAAATAAAAAGGCTTCGGTAGTGAGATGTGCAAGAGAAAGACGAGGAAAGAAAACGAGTAAAAATGAGCCATATAGAACAAAAGAGAAATGAAGAAGAATCGAAGAAAGGAAGAGATGAAGAAAGAGAGGAAGGAATGATAATAAACCATTTAGAAAGAGACGAGAAGAAGAAACGAAGATAGAAAGAAGTAGAAAGATAAGGAGGAAAGGAAGGAAGGAATGGGGAGGGAGGAAGGGAGGGAAGAAGGGAAGGGAGGAAGGGAGGGAAAGAAGAGCAAGAGACGAAGAAGGCGAGAAGGGAAGAAAGTAAGAAAGGAAGGAACGAAGAAACGAAGATAGGAAGAGATGACGAAAGAGAGGAAGGAAAGAAGGAATGGGGAGGGAGGAAGGGAGGGAGGGAGGGAGGGAAAGAAGAGCAAGAGACGAAGAAGGCGAGAAAGGAAGAAACGAAGAAACGAAGATATGACGAAAGAGAGGAAGGAAAGAAGGAATGGGGAGGGAGGAAGGAAGGGAAGAAGGGAAGGGAGGGAGGGAGGGAAAGAAGAACAAGAGACGAAGAAAGCAAGAAAGGAAGGAAGGAAGGAACAGGGAGGGAGGGAGGGAAAGGGAGGGGTAAGAGGAATATAGAATAGGCATTTACGAAAGTTATTGGAAGGCGTGGGAAGGAAAGGTAGTTTATGGGAAGGGAATTAAGTTGTACAGGTTACACTGGAGGGAGGGAGGGAAGGAGGGAAGGGAGAAAATGATGTGGAGGAAAGAGAAGGGGAGAAAAAATGTAAAGGAAGGGAGTTAGCGAATGTGGGAGGGAGAATAGGAGGGAAGAATAATAGGGAAGGGAGGGAAGGGAGAGAAAGGGAAGGAAAGGGATGGAGGAAAAAAGATGAAGGAAGGCGGTTAAGGAATGTTGGAGGGAGAATAGGAGGGAAGAATAGAAGGGAAGGAAAGGAAAGGAGAGGAAAGGGAGAGAAAGGGAAGGGAAGGGAAAGGAAGGGAAAGGGGAAAAAGATAAAGGAAGGCGGTTGGGGAATGTTGGAGGGAGAATAGGAGGGAAGAATAGAAGGGAAGGAATGGAAAGGAGAGGAAAGGGAGAGAAAGGGAAGGGAAGGGAAGGGAAGGAGAAAAAGATGAAGGTAGGCAATTAGGAAAGGATGTAGAGGTGAGAGACAGAGGGAGGAAAGGAAAGGGAAAAGGGGAAAGAAAGGGAAGGAGGAAAAATAAAAAAAGTAGACAGTTGAGGAAATAGGAAGGGAGGGAAGGAAGGAGGGAGGAAAAAGAGGAGGAAAAACAAAGGGAGGTAGTTAGGAGAGGGAAAATACCGAAGCGGAGGGAAAAATGGTAATAAAGTCAATGGGAGGGAGGGAGGGAGGGAGGGAGGGAGGGATAGCGAGGAAGAAAATTAAGTAATCCCTCAGCCTCTCTCCATACCAGCGAGAGAGAGAGAGAGAGAGAGAGAGAGAGAGAGAGAGAGAGAGAGAGAGAGAGAGAGAGAGAGAGAGAGAGAGAGAGAGAGAGAGATATAATAAAAAACGAAGGAAAATTAAGTTATATAATGAAAAACTGCACGCACACACACACACACACACACACACACACACACACACACACACACACACACACACACTATTATTAACCCCTCCCCCCTTTCTCTCTCTCTCTCTCTCTCTCTCTCTCTCTCTCTCTCTCTCACATGTTGATGCCGTCGAAGTCCGCGCCGATGCCCACGTAGTCGACGCCCGCCACCTTCCGTACGTGGTTGATGTGTTCTGGAGGAGGAGGAGGAGGAGGAGGAGGAGGAGGAGGAGGAGGAGGAGGAGGAGGAGGAGAGGAAGATTATCGTTAGTGGTGTTGTTCTGTTTCGTTGTTTTTATTTATCATTATTCTTATCTGTCTTTTGCATAATCATTACTACTACTACTACTACTACTACTACTACTACTACTACTACTACCCCTTACCTATAACGTCGCTGATCGTGGCTTTTTTGCTGCACGTCAGGAAGTAGTTGTAAAAGCTGACCATCACCACGCCGCCGTTGCTCGCCTGGACAATGGGAGGAAAGGAAACGTTACTAGACAATGGAAGGAAAGGAAACGTTACTAGACAATGGGAGGAAAGGAAACGTTACTAGACAATGGGAAGAAAAGAAACGTTACTAGACAATGGGAGGAAAGGAAACGTTACTAGACAATGGGGAGAAAAGAAAACGTTACTAGACAATGGGAAGAAAGGAAACGTTACTAGACAATGGGAGGAAAGGAAACGTTACTAGACAATGGGGAGAAAAGAAAACGTTACTAGACAACGGGAAGAAAGGAAACGTTACTAGACAATGGGAGGAAAGGAAACGTTACTAGACAATGGGAGGAAAGGAAACGTTACTAGACAATGGGAAGAAAGGAAACGTTACTAGACAATGGGAAGAAAGGAAACGTTACTAGACAATGGGAAGAAAAGAAACGTTACTAGACAATGGGAGGAAAGGAAACGTTACTAGACAATGGGAGGAAAGGAAACGTTACTAGACAATGGGAGGAAAGAAAACGTTACTAGACAATGGGAAGAAAGGAAACGTTACTAGACAATGGGAGGAAAGGAAACGTTACTAGACAATGGGAGGAAAGGAAACGTTACTAGACAATGGGAGGAAAGGAAACGTTACTAGACAATGGGAAGAAAGGAAACGTTACTAGACAATGGGAGGAAAGGAAACGTTACTAGACAATGGGAAGAAAGGAAACGTTACTAGACAATGGGAAGAAAAGACAATGGGAAGAAAGGAAACGTTACTAGACAATGGGAAGAAAAGAAACGTTACTAGACAATGGGAGGAAAGGAAACGTTACTAGACAATGAGAGGAAAGGAAACGTTACTAGACAATGGGAGGAAAAGAAACGTTACTAGACAATGGGAGGAAAAGAAACGTTACTAGACAATGAGAGAAGAGAGGAAGACAAGGGAACCAAACAGAGAAGAGAGAGAGAGTTACTAGACAGCCAATAAGACAAGAGAGGAAAACACGTGGAGCCAAATAGAGAAGAGAGAAAGAAAGAGTTTTTTGAGACACTTAGAAGACGGGAAACGTTTCTAATCAGCCAATCAAAGAGGAGGAAAACATACAGACCCAAAAAGACAGAAAACGAGGAAGAAAAACGTTTTTTGAGATACCTCGAAGACAGGAAACGTTACTAACAACCCAATCAGAGAGGAGGAGAACATGAAGACCCAAAAAGAGGAGAGAAAAATTGAAAGAAAGACGTTTTTGAGACACAGAAGACCGGAAACGTTGCTAACCGGCCAGTAAGAGAAGAGGAAAGGTTACTTGCTTGTCCAATAGGAAGAGAGAAAACGTTACTGACCGGCCAATGAGAAGAGAGGAAAGGTTACTTGCTTGTCCAATAGGAAGAGAGGAAACGTTACTAACCGGCCAGTAAGAGAAGAGGAAAGGTTACTTGCTTGTCCAATAGGAAGAGAAAAAACGTTAGTCACTTGGCCAATGAGAAGAGAGGAAACGTTTCTCGAATAGCCAATCAGAGAGGAGGAAACGTTACCCGCTTGGCCAATAGGAAGAAAGGAAACTACTAACCAGCCAATCAGAGAAGGAAGGAGTTTGTCTGTAGAATTGTTTACCCTCTCTCTCTCTCTCTCTCTCTCTCTCTCGCTCAGTTATTCATCAAATGGTAGCTTTTCTCAGTACCTTTGAATACTTTTGCCTCTTTTATCTCCTCCTCCTCCTCCTCCTCCTCTTCCTCCTCCTCCTTCTTCTCTTCCTCCTCTTTCTATTACCCTTCTTCCTCCTCCTCCTCTTTTTCGTCTTTCTCTGTTGCCGTCGAGTTCCATGAATATATAAGAAAATTGTATCTCTTGCCGCCTCCTTCTCCTCCTCCTCCTCCTCCTCCTCCTCCTCCTCCTCCTCCTCCTCCTCCTCCTTAACTCCACTCCACCTTTCCCTCTAATCTTATTCCTCCTCCTCCTCCTCCTCTTCCTGCTACCCTTTCTCACTCTTTCATACCACCACTCCTCTTCCTCCCTTCCTTCCCTCTCTTCTTTCAAGTGATCCCCTACTCCTCCTCCTCTTCCTCCTCCTTCTCCTTCCTCCTTTGCTCTCCTTTTCCTCACCATTCACTACCCAAATTCAACTTCTTACTCTCTCTCTCACTCACTCCCTTTCTTTCATTCCCTCCGTCCCACCCTCCCTCCCTTTCTGTCCCCCTCTCTCTCTGCTTCTTACTCAACTCACAACAACACGCAGCCTCTATTATATTATCTGTAGCCTTCTCTTCCACGCCTCCACGCTTCCCTACTCACCCACGACCCATGGAAATGCTTACAACTCCTACGAAGCCCTTATCAACTGTGTCCATGTTATCTGTAGCCTGCTCTTCCGCGCCTCCCTGCTTCCCGTACTCACCACCCGCTTGAGGATGTCGTCGGGCACGTTCCTCGGGTTCTTGCAGATGGCGTAGACGGAGGAGTGACTGAAGATGACGGGCGCGCGCGACACCTGCAGCGCCTCCCTCATGGTGGCCTGCGACACGTGCGACAGGTCCACCAGCAGACCCAGGCGGTTCATCTCCCGCACCACCGTCTGCAGGAGAAGGAGATGAGTGGAGGTGAGATGGAGGAGGAATAGCGGGGAGGAATGAAGGCAGAGAAAGAAGCAGGAAGGAAGGAAGGAAGAAGGAAGGAAGGAAGGAAGGAAGGAAGGATGGAATGAAGAGAGGAATAAACAAGGACATTAGAAAGAGGAGGAGATGAGTGGAGTTGAGTGGAGGTGAGATGGAGGAGGAATAGCGGGAAGGCATGAATGCAGAGAAAGAAGCAGGAAGGAAGGAAGGAAGGAAGGAAGGATGGAATGAAGGAAGAGTAATCAAGGACATTAGAAAGAGAAGAAGGAGATGAGTGGAGGTGAGTGGATTGAAATGGAGGAGGATTAGCGGGAAGGAAGGAAGGCAGAGAAAGAAGCAGGAAGGAAGGAAGGAAGGAAGGAAGAAGGAAGGAAAAATAAACAAGGACATTAGAAAGAGAAGAAGCAGACGGAGATGAGTGGAGATGAATGGAGATGAGGAGGATGATTAATAGGATACACACGTAAGGTTATACAACGAAAATAAAGGAGAATAGGGAATAGGAGTTTACAGGAGGAGGAGGAGAAGGAAGAGGAGGAAGAAGACAGAGGAAGATAAGAACATTAGTAAGCTGAGAAGTACATTAGAACATAAGATAAAAGGAACCTAAGAACACAAGGTAGGAACAAAAGAACATAAGAGGCACAAAAATAATAAAACAAAATAAGAGGAGCAAGATAAAATGAACAAGAGAAATATAAGAACATAAGAGGAGAAGGAGGAGGAGGAAAGAGAGAGAGTGAGAGAGTGAGTGAGGAGGCTTTGTGCGTTAGTAAGTGGAGAAAATGAAATATTAAGAGGAAGAGGAAGAGGAAGAAGAGGAGAAGGAGGTTGCGAGGGACAGAAAGATGATGGTAATGTAAAGAAAGAGGAAGAGGAAGAGGAAATAACAGCGAATGAAGAAGATTATGAAGGAAAGAGAGAGAGAGGAGGAGAGAAAAAGAAGAAGAGAAAGAGGAAGAGGAAATAACTATGAGGGGAGGAGATTATGAGTGAGTGAGTAAGTGAGTGAGAGAGTGAGTGAGTGAGTAAGTGAGTGAGTGAGTGCTTGAGTGAGCGAGTGAAAGAGCGAGTAAGTAAGTGAGTGAGTGAGAGAGTGAGTGAGTGAGAGTGTGAGTGAGTGAGTGAGTGAGCGAGTGAAAGAGCGAGTAAGTAAGTGAGTGAGTGAGTGAGTGAGTGAGTGTGAGTGAGTGAGTGAGTAAGACAGGTAATAATGGGTAAGGATGAGAGACAGCGATGAGGTGGGGAAGGGACAAGGTGTGGCTGGCCGTTGATTGGTAGGCAGGTAAGCACAGGGATGAAGGGCAGGTGTGCAGGTTCCCACGCTAGGCCTATACAGAAGGAGGAGGAGGAGGAGGAGGAGGAGGAGATGTTGTAAGATGAGAATAAGAATGAAAATAATAATGACAAAGAAGAAGAACAAGAACAGAAGGAGAATGAGGAGGAGGAGGGAGAAGAGGAGAAGGAGGAGGAGAAAGAGGAAGAGAAGGAAGGAGATGGGAAGAAGAAGAAGAATAGGAATGAAAATAACAATAATAATTAGAAGAAAAGAACGAGAACATGAATAACAATTACTAACACAAGCTCAAGAAGAAGGAAGAAAAGAAGAAGAAGAAGAGGAAGAAGGAAGAAGGAAGGAAAGAAGAGAGATTAAGAGGAAGGAGACGTTTGAAGGACAGGCAGTCACATAGAAAGAAGATGGATGGATTTAGAGGCAGACTCAGGGATTTAAAAACTGACACCCATCACACCCACCCACCCACCCACCCACCTACTACCTAGACAACCTTAAGACCCATTTATCACCCACGTAAATAAGAGAACCCAGCTTGTGATACACTCAGGAAAGACCCCGACCAGACCTAACCAGAAGAACAGTCCAAAACCCAACCAGGAAGAACCTAACTGAAGACCTAACCAAAAAGATCAGTTCGAACCTAACCAGCGAGGACCCAACCAGACCTAACCATTAAATCAGCCCAGAACCCAACGAGGAAAGACCTATCTGAAGACCTCACCAAAATTTAAGTTCAAGACCCAACCAGTGACCTTAACAAGAGACCTAACCAAAAAAGATCAGTCCAAACTTAACCAGAAAAGAGAAAGAAAGAGACAGAGGAGGAAGAAGAGGAAGAGGAAATAACCATGAGTGAAGGAGGTTATGAGTACGAATGAGTGGATATATTAAGCTACTGTGAGACTATTTTCCTCACCCACGAATGAGAAGGCAGTGAGTGAGTGAGTGAGTGAGTGACCCAGACACTATACCTAACCAAAACTATATGTCCATGATCTTACTCAATTTCTAACCAAAGGACCAAACTTAACCTTACCAGCAAGGACTTAATCTGAGCGCTAATCCTAAAGACCAGCCCAAACTCCACTCAGAAAGGATTTAACCAGAGACCTAACCAAAAGATAAGACCATGACCTAACTCAACCTCTACCCAAAAGACCAAACCTAACCTAACCAGCAGGGACTTAATCTCAGACCTAACCCTAAAGAACAGTCCGAACTCCACCCAGAAAGAGACCGAACCAGAAACCCAACAAAACCTTACTCAACCCCTACCCAAAACACCAAACTCGACCTAACCAGCAAGGACTTAATCTCAGACCTTCCCCCAAAGACTAACGCCAACTCCACCCGGCTCTGCATACATCAAAGGGCAGCGGCGGCCGGATAAATGCGTGTCGGGGCAAACGTGCAATGGAAACCCGCAGAAATCTAACACATTGGCTGAGCGGAAACCATATTTGATGCCGTGTTCGGGGCGGAATGACTGACTGAGGGGGGGAGGGAGGTAGGGAGGGAGAGAGGGAGGGAAACAGGGAGGGAGGGAGGGAGAGTTGGTATGAGCTGGGTCTGAACGTGAAGGCCGAGGAAATAGATGTAGAAGCTAGTGAGTGATTGCGAGTTATTTTTTACTTTAATGTTACTATTCATTAAGGGGAAAGATATACAGAAATTGAAATGTAGAAACTGGTGAGTAAATGTTTGCATGTTTTGAGTATTACTACTTTTATGATATTCTATTAAGGAGAAGTAGAGAAGGACAGGTAAAGGATGAAGAAATATATAGTAAATGCTTGCGTGTTGATCTTTATTTTTGTATTAAAGAAAGAAGATATATACAAAGAGATACAGAAACAAGATATATACAAAGAGATACAGAAACAAGATATATACAAAGAGATACAGAAACAAGATATATACAAAGAGATACAGAAACAAGATATATACAAAGGGAAACAGAAATATGTAGAAATTGGTGAATCGTGTTGATCTTTAATATTCTTTTAAGTATTAGGAAGAAAAGACTGAGAAACGCTGAAGCAATATATTATGTAGAAACTTGTGAATGTTTTCTCTGATGATTTTGACGGTTCGCTTTTTCCATTAAGGAGAAAGATGAAGAGACAGAGAGAGAGAGAAACAGACGCTGAGGCAATACATGTTGAAATAGGTGAACGCTTCCGTGCTGATCTTTAACTATAACTATTTTTCATTAGGTGATAGACAGATAGAAAGACAGATTGAAAGATAGAGAGATAGATAGATAGACACGAGGCAGCATAGAAGCAGACAAACAAACAGACAGGGAGACAAGTAGACAGAATAGCAGAAAGGGACCAGATTAGCGAGGCAGAGAAAGAGAGACAGAGGAAAAACGAACAAAGAAATTAGACAGACAAGGAAAACAACAATAGACAGACACGAGGCCAATAAAACAGAGACAGACAGACAGACAGATAGATAGACAAACAGGGAGTGACCAGAAAAGACATATAGATAAGAGAAGAGAAAAAACAACAAGAACAAGAATAACATCAACAACAACACCCAGCAGCCCGTCAGTCAACAAACGAAAAAAGAGAAAGAAAAAAAAGAAGGAGAAAAACAAAACAAAGCGAGAACAAGACAGACGGACAAGACAAAGAGTTTACACGAACACACACACACACACACACACACACACACACACACACACACACAAAGCCAGGTGGACAGATAGACTAAAGGTGACACCTGAGAGAGAGAGAGAGAGAGAGAGAGAGAGAGAGAGAGAGAGAGAGAGAGAGAGAGAGAGAGAGAGAGAGAGAGAGAGAGAGAGAGAGAGAGAGAGAGAGAGAGAGAGAGAGAGAGAGAGAGAGAGAGAGAGAGAGAGAGAGAGAGAGAGAGAGACAGCAGAGAGAGAGAGAGAGAGAGAGAGAGAGAGAGAGAGAGAGAGAGAGAGAGAGAGAGAGAGAGAGAGAGAGAGAGAGAGAGAGAGAGAGAGAGAGAGAGAGAGAGAGAGAGAGAGAGAGAGAGAGAGAGAGAGAGAGAGATTCTTCTTACCCGCCAATACAGGTATATTAAACTTATATATGTTAGGCTTCCCATTATCCTCCTCCTCCTCCTCCTCCTCCTCCTCTTCCTCCTCGTCTGGGTATTCGGTCTCGTTCTCCTTTTCCTTTTCCTCTTCCTCTTTCTTCTTCTTCTTATTCATCTCTTCCTCCTCCTCCTCCTCCTCCTTCTCTTTCATCCACGTCCTTCTTGCTATCTCAATCTCATAAATTTTCATCCTTGAATGCTTCTCTCTCTCTCTCTCTCTCTCTTGCATTGTCGTCATCATCTTGTGTGTGTGTATGTGTGTGTGTGTGTGTGTGTGTGTGTGAAGAAAGAAATAATGAGACTTGAGAGAGGTTGACACACACACACACACACACACAAACACACAAACACACACACACCAAAAGACTATATATATATATAATTTCGTTTTCTTTCATTCCTGGACAGACTTAAAAATTTACATCCTGCTTTGCGACAATAATTTACAGGGGCTGACGACGCTATTATCATTATTATTATTATTATTATTATTATTATTATTACGGGTATGACATTAATGGCTTTGTATAATTCACTGAAAAAGGAAAACGGGAAGGAATATTAAAAGAAAAAAGGAAATAATAGGAAAATAGAAAAGAAAGGAATAAAGGAGACAAGAAAATAAAGAAAGGAGTAAAGGAAAGGAAAAGAAAGGAAGAGAAGGAGAAAATAGGACAGGGAAAAAAGAACAGAGTAGAAATGGAGGAAGGAGAAAAGAGAAAAGGAGGAAAGGAAAAGAAAGGAAGAGAAGGAGAAAAATAGGACAGGAAAAAAAAAGAGAGACGAAATGGAGGAAAGAGGAGAGAGAAAAGGAGGAAAGGAAATAATGATGGCGGGGACTGAAGGAGGGAGGGAAAGAGGGAGAGGAGATAAGTCAATAAAAGGAAGGAAAAGAAAGAAGAGAAGAAGAAGAGGAGAAAACAACAAGCGAAAGGGAGGAAAGAGATAAGAGAAAATGGAAGAGGGGGAGGAAAAGGGGAGGAAGGAAAGGTAGGAGGGGGAGGGAAGGGGGAGGGAAGGGGGGACTGTAAGAGAATGATAAGGTCTTAGGCTGCAATGGTTCTCCTCTGTCTCTGTTATCTGGGGTCTCTCTCTCTCTCTCTCTCTCTCTCTCTCTCTCAGGGCGACAGGCAGGTATCCCTTTCTGGTAAGACGGAGACTTTATGGATCTCTCTCTCTCTCTCTCTCTCTCTCTCTCTCTCTCGTGGTAAGAAGAACAAGAGGAATAAGAAAAGAAAGAGGAGGAGGAGGAGGAACGGTTTCTCTCTTTCTCTCTTGTGGTGGGAGGAAGAGGAGGAAAAAAAAGAGAAAAAAAAGAGGAGGAAGAAAAGGAGGAGGAGGAGGAGGAATAGAAAGACAATGGTTTCTATCTATCTATCTATTTCTCGTGGTATAAAAAAGAAGAAAGAAAACAAGAGAAAGGGCAAGAGGAAGAGTACGAGGAAAAGGAGGAAGAGGAGAGGGAGGAATAAGAAGAGGAAGAGGAGGAGGAGGAGGAGAAGGACAAACGGTTTTCATTAAATTCCAGGACGCAGCAAATGGGAGTCAATAGAAAACGAAAGGAGGGTCGCGGTGGGCAAAGAATAGCGGGCCTGACCACCTCCTTAACATGCCTTAGTCCCCCATTAAAAGGTCCGCCCGGGGAAAGAGAAAACCGCGGACTCTTTCTCTCTCTGTCTATCTATCTTTCTATGTATCTATCAATCTGTCTGTCTATCTATCTATGTATCTATCAATCTATCTATCTATCTATCAATCTGTGTATCTATCTATCTATCTCTGGAAACTGTACCGCATCTAAATTCAGGAGGAGGAAGAAACGAAGGATATTTGTAAGAACAGAGATGGAAATGGAAAAGAAAGAGGGAGAGAACGAAGGAAAGGGAAGGGGAAGGAGTAGAGATAAAAGAGAGAGAAGGAGAAGAGGGGAAGGAAAAGAGGGAGGAAAAGGAGAGAGGGAGAGATGAGAGGAAGGGGAAAGAGAGGGGAAGAATGGGAGAATGAGAGAGAGAGAGAGAGAGAGAGAGAGAGAGAGAGAGAGAGAGAGAGAGAGAGAGAGAGAGAGAGAGAGAGGAAAGAGTGACATGAGAGAGAGGGAGAGATGGGAAGAGAACGGAGGAAGGGGATGAGAAGGAAAAAGAAATAGGAGACGATAGAGAAAGGGAACAGGAATAGGAGAGAGAGAGAACAGGAACAATAGGAGAGAGAGAGAGGAGAGAGGGAGATGGAGGGGGAGGGACAAACGCTATTAGGCCACTGAATAGACCGTCACCTGGGCGCCCCGCTTCGTTCAGCCTCGTCCGGTTATCACAAGAACACGCGAACGGGAGGGGGAAAAGAACGAAGGGCTTTGGACGCTGAAGAATGGGAAGTTGTGATTAGTTTTGCTTTTGTTTATGCCGCTGGTAGTTATTATTTTGGTTATTATTATCGTTATCGTTGTTGTTGTTGTTGCTGTTGTTTTTGTTATCATTATTATTATTATTTTTACTACTACTACTACTACTACTACTACTACTACTACTACTACTACTACTACTACTACTACTACTACTACTACTACCACCATCACCACCACCACTACCACTACCACTACCTCTACTACTACCACTACTAATAATAATCCTAACGGGGCTGCAAGGCTTAATTAGATGTCATAACCTTTGGGAAAATTGAACAACAGTAATAATAATAATAATAATAATAATAATAATAATAATAATAATAATAATAATAATAATAATCCTGCCGCGACCACTAATACCTGAGGACAAAAAGATGCTATCCCACAGAGGGCAGGAAGCGAAATACACGATTAGTACGCGATCAATACACGAAGCAGACGAGTTAATTAATGGCGGGGAATTACCTTCGTTTAGCTCTGCGGACAGGGAAGAGGAGGAGGAGGATGAATAGGAGTACTGAGAAGAGGAGGAAAAATAAGAGGAGATGTAGGAAGTAATGAAGATAATGAGGAGGAGGAGGAGGAAGAGGAGGAGGAGGAAGAATAGGAGTACTAAGAAGAGGAGGAAGTAGGAAGTAATGAAGATAATGAGAAGGAGGAGGAGGAGGAGGGGGAAGAGGAGGCGGAGGAAGAAGAATCCATATGTATAAAAATTAATCGTCTCGTAACCTTCGCCTTCCCTGAGAATGCAGACCAAAATACTTAAGTCTGTCCTCACACGGCAAGTTTCTCAGCCCTTGAATCACTTTGTCATCCTGCTCTGTACAGATTCTAACACCTTGACAGCCATTCCAGAGCAGAGTGCGTAAGTCTGCCCAGCCCTTGAATCACTATGTCATCCTCCTCTGTATAGTTTCTAGCACCAGGGAGACCAACACTGGACCATATAATCGAGATAAGGTCTGACTAGTGCTGAGTTCTTCAACGCTCCTATAGCTTCGCTCCTTGAAATCGTCCATAAGAGGAAGAGGAGGAAGAATAATCAGTGACTTTTTGGAGCCAGTTTCGCTTTGGGTTGTCTGAAGGGGCTCTGACGGGCGTGTATGATGGCCCTGGGATGCGGGTGCTCGTACAGGACACAGCTGCCTTTAATGCCACAGATGATGCGTTGCAGGGCATTAAAGTTTGACGGCCGTTCATGCAGGGGCGTTCATAGGCTATTTTGGGCGAGAAAGGCCGCGGGTAACTACGACACTGCCTTGGCGAGGGAGAGGGACTGCGTTAGTGTGTGTGTGCGTGCGTGTGTGTGTGTGTGTGTGTGTGTTTGCTAATAGACACTTAAGGAAGATTTATAAGGTATGAGGAAGATTGGACGATATTTTGTGGTTATGTAGATCCTCTCTCTCTCTCTCTCTCTCTCTCTCTCTCTCTCTCTCTCTCGCTCAGGGCTAAAAGTCGTAACGCTTCCATTATAACTCTTGAAAAAAAGGTAAGCGATGAAAAAAATCTTGAGAGGAAGTCATAAGGAAGAGGAAAAAAGGCAGAAAAAAAGAAAGGAAAAAAATGATTACAGAAAGACTTGACACGAGAGAAATTCTGGACTTCTTGGAAATGTAAGAGGAAAATAAAAGGGAAAGGAAATTAAGAGGATGAAAATTAAAGAAACATAAGAGAGATACGAGAGAGAAATACATATAAAAAGGAAAATAGGAGAGTAAAGAGAGAGGAAAGAGAGGGAGGAAAAATTAAAGAAAGATGAGGGACAGACGAACGAAAAATATATAAAAAGAAAATTGAAGAGCAAAGGAGAAAAAATAAAGAGAAGGCTGAAAAATTAGAGAAACGAAGGAGAAAGGAAAGAGAAATATATATAAAAAAGGAAAATAGGAGAGTTAAGAGAAGGAAAAAACGGAAAAATGAAAATTAAAGAAACAGGAAAAGAGAAACGAACGAGAAATTATAAAAAAATAGGAAAACAAGAAATATAAAAAAATATAACAAAAACAGGGAAGGGAAAATTAAGAAAAGAGAAAAGGAAAAGGAAGTAAAAACCAACCTTGTGATGAATAAAGGAAAGAAAAAGAAAGAAAAACAAAAAAAAAAGGAGAAAAAAGAGGAGGAAAAACGTAGGTAATACTAAATGTTAAGAAGAATAAAAAAAATGTTGGGAGAGAAAGAAAAGAAAGTGAATTAACCTCTCTCTCTCTCTCTCTCTCTCGCCAGATGTGGACACAAAATGAATAACAGATGAAGGGAATAGAAAAATGTAGAAACAAAAAATGTCAAAAATAAATATTAATAAAGAAGGGGAGGAGGAGGAGGAAGGGGATGAGAGGTAAAAGATAAATGAAAAAAAAGGGAAATGATGAAATATGAATAAAAAGTGAATATAGAAATAACTTTATACACACACAAAGGAATATTATGAAAGGGGGGAAGAGGGGAGGAGGAAGGGGAAGGGGAAGGGAAGGGGAAGGGAGGGGAGGGGAAGGAAAGGGAAGGGTTACATTTTTGAGTTAGGGATCAAGAGGGGTCATGGAGAGAGAGAGAGAGAGAGAGAGAGAGAGAGAGAGAGAGAGAGAGAGAGAGAGAGAGAGAGAGAGAGAGAGAGAGAGAGAGTTTTTCCCCTCCTCATATGAATTCCTGTTCTCGGAAACGTGGGCCAGAAATCATCTTAATATAATAATGATGATAATAGTAGTAGTAGTAGTAGTAGTAGTAGTAGTAGCAGCAGCAGCAGTAGTAGTAGTGATAGTAGCAGTAATAATGATAATGATAATGATAATAATAATAATAATAATAATAATAATAATAATAATAATAATAATAATAATAAATTCGATGGTAATTAATTAGCCCTATTGGTGTAATCGTCATATTTATTCATCATTATAATCTTAAGCGCATTACTCTCCATACGAGCGCTAACACACACACACACACACACACACACACACACACACACACACACACACACACACAAACATGCAATGAATACATTTTCCTTTGCACAACATCAGTGAAAGTTTCCGTCATTCCCTTTAATCACCACCACCAGCACAACCATTACGACCACCACCACCACCACCACAAACACCACCACCACCACCACCACCACCACCACAAACACCACCACCACCACCACCACAAACACCACCACTACCAGCACCACCATTACTACCACCACCACCACCACCGCCATTACTACCACCACCGCCACCACCACCACCACAAACACCACCACCACCAGCACCACCATTACGACCACCACCACCACCACCACAAACACCACCACTACCAGCACCACCATTACGACCACCACCACCACCACCACAAACACCACCACCACCAGCACCACCATTACGACCACCACCACCACCACCACCACCACCACCACCACCAAAACCACCACCACCACCAACAACAACACCAGCACCCCCACCACCACCCCCACCACCACCACCACTACCACCACCACTATCACCACCACCACCACCACGACAGTCTGCAGGCTTCATCACCAGCTCTCTTTGTTCTGTCAGGTATATGAACATAACTCACCGCAGAGCAAACACACACACACACACACACACACACACACACACACACACACACACACACGTACTACACGCTTCATCTGTATGTTATCCAAGCCTAAAAAAAAAAATGACTATTGGACGGGAACACAAACGCGGGGAGGAAAGAACAAACAGAGAGGAAAGGGAAAGAAGTGATGTTTGATGTTAAAGGAGAAATTCGCATTGAAATCAGGAATGAGAAATATAAAATGAAAAAAATGTAGAGTGTAGAAATGTAGAGAGAAGAAATAAATATAGTGTCTGTGTAAAGGAAAACACACACACACACACACACACACACACACACACACACACACACACACACACACACACACACACACACACACACACACACATACGGATAGACAATAATGAAGATGATGAATGTAAAATTAAAAAAAAAGAAGTGAAATTCGCATTGAAATCAGGAATGAGAAATATGATGTAAAAAATATATATAGTGAGTGTCTCTAAAAGGAAATATAGATGGAATATACTGGAGACGATGAAAGTAAAACTGGAAAAGAGAAATGATGTTTGATGCAAAAAGGAGAAATTCGTATCAAAATCAGGAATGACGAATATGATGGAAAAAATACACTATAAGGAAATTCTTAAACCTAAAGATAGAAAAAATGGAGTTAATGAATGAAAAGAAATAAACTAGGAGTGATGTTTGACGTAAAAGGAGAAACACACAAACTGAAATCAGGAATGACGAATATGATGGAAAAAAATATGATCTCTCTATAAGGAAACTCTGAAACCTAAGGACAGAACAAATGGAGTTGATGAGTGTAGCAAGAAATTAGGTGTGATGTTTGACGTAAAAGGAATGAGAAATGTAATGGAAAAATATATATAGGGAGTATGTAAGGAAAAGGAATGTAAGGAAAAGAACAGAGAGAGAGAAATACATGATGAAAATAATGGACAGAAGGCTAAAGAAGAAAAAAAAAATTGAATGTCTGTAAAAAGGAAACTGAAGAACACTGAAATGAATAGAAAAAAAATGGAGTTGATGAATGAAAAGAAATATATAAGAATTAATGTTTGAGGTAAAAGGAGAACGACACGTGAACATCAGGGAGGGAGGAGGAGGAGGAGGAGGAGAGGGGAGAAGGATGAGGAAAGAGAAGGAGAAGAAGAGGACGGAGAGGAAACTTCAATAGAATAACAGAGAAAAAAATGAGAAGTAAAGGAGGAGGAAAGGAAAAAGGAAAAGGAGGAGAATGAGGGAAAAGTAGATGATGAAAAAAAATATAGTGAATGTTTAAAAAAGAAATTATAAAACACTGATACTTAAACTTTTCAAGGGGAGAGTATCCAGACGCCTCTCCTCCCCAAAACTAACCTCACTTGTGGCCACTCTTCTAAACTCTATTTTTCTTTTATATACAGGCAGTGATTAGCGGCCTTTTTTCCTCATTATTATTTTTTTTGCCCTTTAATCTGCTTCCTTTACTGCACAAAAAAATACAGGATAGAAGAAATGGAAAAGAGGAAAAATTTAGAAGTATAGAAGAAGGAAAGGAAGAAGGAAAAGGAGGAGAATGAGGGTAAAGTAAAAGAAAGAGGAAGAGGAGGAGAAAGAGGAAGAGGAATAGCACAAGGAGGAGAATGAGAGAAAAGTAAAAGAAAGAGGAAGAGGAGGAGGAAGAGAAAGAGGAAGAGGAAGAGGAAGAGGAAAAGGAGGAGAATGAGAGAAAAGTAAAAGAAAGAGGAAGAGGAGGAGGAAGAGAAAGAGGAAGAGGAATAGGAAAAGGAGGAGAATGAGAGAAAAGTAGAAGAAAGAGGAAGAGGAGGAGGAAGAGAAAGAGGAAGAGGAATAGGAAAAGGAGGAGAATGAGGGAAAAGTAGAAGAAAGAGGAAGAGGAGGAGGAAGAGAAAGAGGAAAAGGAAGAAGGAAAAGGAGGAGAATGAGGGTAAAGTAAAAGAAAGAGGAAGAGGAGGAGGAAGAGAAAGAGGAAAAGGAAGAGGAAGGGGAGGAGAATCAAGAATGAGAAATAACGAAATAGTACGAGGGAAAGAGAAATACAAAAGGATATTGATAAAGAAGGAAAAAAGAATGTTTGGATGAAAGAGAACTCGAAAGCATGATCTGAAATAAAATGGAGATGAGGCATGGCAGGAATGAATGAATATCTCGAGAAAAAAAAAATATGAAAGTGACTGCAGCAAAGAATGTCGTAAAGTTAAAGTAGAGAGCATATGCTATAGCTGCGCGTGGAGGCTGTGCTCATCTCCGTCACGCTGTTCCTTTGAGCCTGTGGTGGGGGAGAACCCTTAACCCGACAGAGGGCCAGCGTGACATCCAGAGGTCCAGCGTGACATCAGGGTTACCACAGTGACATACGACTACAACTATTAATGCTACTACTACTACTACTAACGCTACCACCATCACCACCGTCACCGCTACCACTACCTCCACCACCACCACAATCATCACCACCACCACTACCTCTACCATCACCACCATCACCACTACTACAGCCACCACCACCACCAACAACAACAACACTAATACCAAGACCCCCCTTCCACCTACCACCACCACCACCACCATCATCACCACCACTACAGCCACCACCATCACCACCACCAACAATACTAACACCAAGACCCCCCTTCCCCCTACCACCACCACCATCGCCGCCTCCACCAGGAAGCATGAGAACGAGAACAGAAAGACGAGAGGTGAAAAAAAAACACGTTAAGCCAAAAAAATAGAAAAATAGAAATATAAAATAGAATGAAGGAAATATTAATGGAGCAATGGAAGTGTCCAGTCGATTCGATGCATAACGTTAACAGGCAGTGAAAAAATATAGAGAGACTGTGTGTGTCTCTCTCTCTCTCTCTCTCTCTCTCTCTCTCTCTCTCTCTCTCTCTACTTCTTTTTCTTCTTTTTTCTTTCGTTTTCTTCTTCCTTCTCTTCCTTTCTTTTCATTTATCTTCGTTTCCAATTCTTTCTCTCTTTGATAATCTTTTCCTCTAATTTCCTTCTTTCTTTCCTTCTCGTGTGTGTGTGTGTGTGTGTGTGTGTGTGTGTGTGTGTGTGTGTGTGTGTGTGTGTGTGTGTGTGTGTGTGTGTCCGGCTCGAGCCCTCGTCTCTTGTCAGTCACAATTTGGGGCGAAAAGATTTTTAAAAAGTGCACGCGAGAATAAATCAATCAGGTGGTGGTGTTGGTGGTGGTGGTGGTGGTGGTGATGATGATAGTAAGTGGTGGTGAATAGTAAATGGTGCTGGTGGTGATGCTGATGGTGGTGGTGGTGGTGGTGGTGGTGATAGTGGTGGTGGTGGTGGTGATGATTATGGTGATTCTGCTCTCACTACCTCCATCCCTCCCTCCCCTCCGTAATGAGAGAGGAGGGAGAAGGAGAGGAATAGGAGGAGTAATAGGAGGAGAAGGAGGAGGAGGAGGAGGAAGAAGAGGATGAGGAGAGGAGGAGGGAGGAGGATAAATTCAATAGTACGTTACAGTAATAGAAAATAAATTGGTGAAGTAGGAGGAGGAGGAGGAGGAGGAGGAGGGAGAAGAAGAAGAAGAAGAAGAAGAGGAGGAGGAGGAAACTTCAATAGAGTAACCGAGAAAAAAAAAGAGAAGTAAAGGAGGAGAGGAAGAAGGAAAAGGAAGAGAATGAGGGAAAAATAGAAGAAAGAAGAAGAGGAAGAGAGAGAGGAAGAGAAGGAAGAAGAGAAAGAGGAGGAGGAGAAGCATGACGAAGAAATTGAGGGAAAATTAAAAGGAAGAAGAGGAAGAGGAGGAGGAGGAGGAGGAGGAAGAAGAGGAGGAAGAAGAGGAAGGGAGGGTGGTCTGTTAGCTTTGACAACATAACCTGTTTTCACACACTCTCTCTCTCTCTCTCTCACACCAAAAAGAGGAAGAATATTGATAAAAAAATGAGAAAAATAAACTAGGAAAGGAAGAAGAGGAGGAAGATGAGTATTGGTTCTTCTTCTTCTTCTTCTTCTTCTTTCATTTTATCTTACTTCACCGGAGAAAGAAAAAGATGGAAAGGGAGGGAAGAAAGGAGGGAGGAAAGGAAGGAAGCAAGCAAGACAGGGAGGAAGATAGGAAGTTAGGAAGGAAGGAAGCAAGGAAGGAAGGAAGGAAGGAAGGAAGGAAGGGAAGGAAGGAAGGGAAGGAAAATCTGCTCAGTCTACTTTTTCCCGCCTGTGAGAAAGAAAAATAAAGGAAAAAAGAAAAAGACAGATTAGACGAAAGGGAAAAAGAGGAAAAAATAGAGATTGAAAGAGAAGTGGAAAGAAAGGTAGAAGGTGAAAGAGGAAAAGGAAAAAAAAAAAGCTTCAGAGAGAGAGAGAGAGAGAGAGAGAGAGAGAGAGAGAGAGAGAGAGAGAGAGAGAGAGAGAGAGATCCACATTACGTCGTTAAAGAGGAAAGGTGTAAAGGTGATGATGGTGGTGGTGGTGGCGGTGATGATGGTGATGATGATGGTGGTGGTGGTCGTGGTGGTGGCAGTAGTAGTGGTGGTGGTGGCAGTAGTAGTGGTGGTGGTGGTAGTAGTAGTAGTAGTAGTAGTAGTGTTGGTGTTGGTGTTGGTGTTGATGGTGGTGGAGGTTACCAGCTGACCTTTCGTCACATCCCTTGAAATAGTGGTGGTGATGATTTTAGCGGTGGAGGTGGTGGTGGTGATGTAGGTGGTGGTGATGGTGGTTACAAGCTTACCTTTCGTCCCATCCCTTGAAATAGTGGTGGTGATGGTGGTGGTGATGTAGGTGGTGGTGATGGTGGTTACAAGCTTACCTTTCGTCCCATCCCTTGAAATAGTGGTGGTGATGATTTTAGTGGTGGTGGTGATGGTGATGGTGGTCGTGGTGGTGATGGTGGTGGTGATAGTGGTGATGGTGGCGATGGTGGTGGTGGTGGTTACAAGCTTACCTTTCCTTCCCTCCCTCGAAACAGTAAAGAAAAAAAAAATGAAGTTATCCCTGAAGATGGAATGGTAACGAGGACAATGGGATATTAACAAGGAAAATGGAAGGAAAGTCTTGCGTATACCCTTGAAAAAAATGAGAAGACGAGGCGGTGGCGGAATGGTCAGCATGTGGGCGCGGTGAACTGGAGGACCCGAGTTCGCGTCCCGTCCACCGCCACAAGCTTGCAATTTTTCAGTCATCGCCGAGTGGTCTAAGGTGGGGACTCTTGGACGCCTCAGACTCTCATATCAATAAATTCTAGCGGCCAAAAAAAGCTAAATGCGTTCCAACGAGTGATTTTCCAGGTTCAAGGTACAGCACCCTTGTCAAACTACCACCAGGGTCAGAAAACTACCCTTGGAAAGTCCCACAACGTCTACGAAGGCCTTGTTAAATGTGTGTGCTCGGGTGATGAAATGTTTAATGATATGACCCAAGACTACTCATAGCCTTGTCAAACTACCGCCAGGGTCAGAAAACTACCCCTGGCAAGTCCCACAACCTCTACGAAAGCCTTGTTAAATGTGTGTGCTCGGGTGATGAAATGTTTAATGATATGACCCAAGACTACTCATAGCCTTGTCAAACTATCACCAGGGTCAGAAAACTACGCTTGGAAAGTCCCACAACCTCTACGAAGGCCTTGTTAAATGTGTGTGCTCGGGTGATGAAATGTTTAATGATATGAACCTAAGACTACTCATAGCCTTGTCAAACTACCGCCAGGGTCAGAAAACTACCCCTGGCAAGTCCCATAACGTCTACGAAAGCCTTGTTAAATGTGTGTGCTCGGGTGATGAAATGTTTAATGATACGACACTAAGACTACCCATATGCTGTCAAACTACCAACAAGGTCAGAAAACTACCTCTAAGTCCCACAACTCTAGAAAGCCTTGTTAAATGTGTGCTCAGGTGATGAAATGTTTAATGATATGACCCTAAGACTACTCATAGCCTTGTCAAACTATCACCAGGGTCAGAAAACTTCCTTGGAAAGTCCCATAACCTTACGAAAGCAAGTAAATGGCCTTTCGGCCACTGTAAACACTTTTAGGGCAGCACTAATTAGCTGGGACCGACCACTAAGAAAGCCTACAGGTGCTACAGGATGAACGTAAAAAAAAGAAAAAAAAATCGAGGAAACTCATTTTTTTTTTTTTTACAGCAAAGGAGACAGCTCAAGGGCACAAAAAAGTAAACATTAATAAAAAAAAAAAAAAGCCCGCTACTCGCTGCTCCTAAAAAGAATCCAAAGAATCATAAGGCAATAGAAGAAAAATAAATTAGAGATTATATATAACTGACCAAGGAGGAGGAGGAGGAGGAGGAGGAGGAGGAGGAGGAAAAAATGAGACCCAAACACAATCTCAAGAAAAAAATAATCATAGAAAAAATGGGAAAAAAAATAAATTAGGGAGGAAATACGACTGACCATGGAGGAGGAGGAGGAGGAGGAGGAGGAGGAAGAAGAAGAAGAAAAGGAAGAAAAAATAAAACCCAAACGCAATCTCAAGAAAAAAAATAATCATAGAAAAATGGGAAAAATATAAATTAAGGAGGAAATACAACTGACCATGGAGGAGGAGGAGGAGGAGGACGAAGAGGAGGAGGAGGAGGAGGAGGAGGAGGAGGAGGAGGAAAAATGAGAGTCCCCGCATCTCATCTCTCTCTGTCCCAGCCGCGGCGATGACAAAGACAGAATATAAGAAGAAAAAAAAACACCATTAATATTATGTATACCAGACACGCAGACGAGGAGGAGGAGGAGGAGGAGGAGGAGGATGGGAAGCAGATAAAAGAAGAATATAAAGAAAAATGAGATAAAAATGTTGCAATATAAAAAGGGGTTAAAAGAACAGAGAAGAAGAAGAAGAGGAGGAGGAGGAGGAGGAGGAGAGGGAAAAGAAGGAATAAAAAAGAAAAATAGAGAGAGGAGGAGGAGGAAAAGAAAATGAAAAAAAAAGAAAATCGGTTGCAAAATAATAGAGAGAATATAACAACAGAGAGAAGAGGAGGAGGAGGAGGGGGGGAGGAGGAGGAAGAGGCGGAAAAGCATGAGCAGAAAGAGGAGAAGAGGAAAAGAACAAAATAAGAAAGCGGATTACGGAATACGAAGGAGGATAAGGAGGAGGAGGAGGAAGAGGAAGAGGAGGAGGATGAGAAGACGAGGGAGAAGGAAAGATTAAGGAGGAAGAAGAGCAAGGAATAAACAAACGTAAGAGGAGGAGGAGGAGGAGGAGGAGGAGGAGGAGGACTTACCTTTCCGAATGCTGTGAGGCCCCTTGGGGAGTTTGGGTCTTCCTCGTCACTCTCCTGCGCGCGTGCACACTCCGCCCTGAGGAAGAGGAGGAGGAGGAGGAGGAAGAGGAGGAAGATGAGGAGGAGGAGGAGGAAAGTTAGATTCCCGTTGCCATATTGAGTGTATGTAATTTTAAGTCCATGTAAACACAACCAACGAAGGTTTTATAGTAACAGTGATATATGGATAAATGATAGTGAATAAGGTCCTGTGATAGTGAGTGATGATGCATATAATGTTGTGATAGTGAAAATGATGGGCAGTAATAGTGATATGTTTAGTGTATTTGTTATGGTGAATTTGGTTTAGTTAATGGTGAAAATGATTAAATGATGGTGAATAAGGTCTGGTGATAGTGAGTGATGATGCATATAATGTTGTGATAGTGAAAATGATGGGCAGTAATAGTGATATGTTTAGTGTATGTGTTATGGTGAATTTAGTTTAGTTAATGGTGAAAATGACTAAATGATAGTGAATAAGGTCCTGTGATAGTGAGTGATGATGCATATAGTGTTGTGATAGTGAAAATGATGGGCAGTAATAGTGATATGTTTAGTGTATGTGTTATGGTGAATTTAGTTTAGTTAATGGTGAAAATGATTAAATGATAGTGAATAAGGTCCTGTGATAGTGAGTGATAGTGCATATAGCGTTATAATTGTGTGTAATGGTGCATATAGTGGGCTAGTAATAGTGAATTCTCTGTATTTGTTATGGTGAATATAGTACAGATGATATGGTGAAGTCTATACTGAATATGGTGAGGTGAGTATGGTATAGTTATGTGTTATGGTGACTTAGTGTATGTGTTATAGTGAAATGTGGTATAGTTACAGTCACGATATACAGGTACAGCCATACTATAAGTGCCTGTTAAGAGTAGCTTGAAGGGGTCGTTATACAGGTAAGTACTGGTCCGAACTACTCATTAAGACTTGTTGCAGGTGTGTGTGTGTGTGTGTGTGTGTGTGTGTGTGTGTGTGTGTGTGAAGGTACAGACACATGTGGTCAGAGGAGACACATGTACAAATAGCGATCCATATGTGTTCCGCAAGCCAAGACACACGTAACGATAGGTAAGATAAATGTACACAGAGCAATACACATGTGTCGGACAGGTGTGGGCCTCACCATGGCGTGCTGCAGGTGTGTGTGAGGGTGAGGTATCGCACGCCCAGGTCCCGCAACGCCCGCAGCACGCCCAGGGAGTTCTGTATGGCGTGGCCGCCCTCAACGCCGATCAGGGAGGCGATGCGGCCCTCACGGAAGGCAGCCTCGACCTCTGAAGGGGGAGGGAAGAGGGGTGGAATTAAAGGGGGTGGGGGTGATGGTGGTGGTGGTGCTGTAAGTGATAGCGTGCTTGTGTGCGTGTGTGTGTGTGTGTGTGTGTGTGTGTGTGTGTGTGTGTGTGTTTCCAAGGTCATTAAATACCAATATCCGTAACAGGTTCTTCAAAGGCGCTTCTTTCCTCCTCCTCTTAAAGTTTTCTCCCCCCGTCTCACCCACTCTCTCTCTCTCTCTCTCTCTCTCTCTCTCTCTCTCTCTCTCTCTCTCTCTCACCTGTCCGGCGGCCATCTACCTATCTGTCTGTCTGTCTCTCTGTCTGTGTTCTTGTCTTTTGTGTTTTCTACCTTTCTCTGTGTCTAGCTCCTTGCATTTTCCACCTCTCTGTCTTTCTATCGATTTGCGAGTTTCTGTGTCTGTGTGTGTCTGTGTCTTTCTGTGTTTGTGTCTGTGTGTCCGTGTCTGTGTCTGTGTGTATGTGTCTGCGTGTCTGTGTGTCTTTCTGTGTTTGTGTCTGTGTGTCCGTGTTTGTGTCTGTGTGTATGTGTGTCTGTGTGTCTGTGTTTGTGTCTGTGTGTCTGTGTCATCGCCGGGCGCCATTAGTGTTTCTCAGTAGTGCCGCCTCGTTGCTCGTGCCATCAGCGGAGGAGGTGGGGGGTGAGGGGGGGACTGAGGTAGTAATTATTGCGGTAATGATGATAGTGATGGTGGTTGTGGTGGTAAAGATGGTGGTGGAAAGTTTTAATGGTGTTGATGGTGCTGAATTATATTGATGTTGATAGTAATAAATTTAGGTGGTGGTGGTGGTGGTGGTGGTGGAACATAAAAATCGTATTGGTGGTAAAAGTGGAAGAAGGAGAGATGGAGTAGTGACGGTGGTGGTGGTGGTGGTGGTGGTTAGCGAGGTGGTGATGGTGGTAATGACGGAGGAGGAGATTTAAGTGGTGGTGAGGATGATTTTGGTGGTGGTGGTGGTGGTGGTGGAGGAAAGGCATGTTACAGAATTGGAAGTGGAGGAAGAGAAGAGTGGAGGAGGAGGAGGAGGAGGAGATAGAAAAAAGTCGCCCCCTCACTCTATCTTCTCCCCTCTTCCTCTCTCTCTCTCTCTCTCTCTCTCTCTCTCTCTCCAAAAGGTCAGAAGTGGAGAGAGAGAGAGAGAGAGAGAGAGAGAGAGAGAGAGAGAGAGAGAGATAATTAAATTACCCAGACAGACAGACAGACAGACAAACAAACAAACAAACAAACAAACAAACAGACGGACAAAGAGAATTACCTGAAGGAGGAAAATGAAAGAGAAAAAAAAGTGGAGGAAGAAGGAAGATCAAAAGGAAGAAAGTGGAGGAGGAGGAGGAGGAGGAGGAGAGGCTTTTCAGAGGCAACACCTGGCTAACCCTCTCCTTGGCCTCAGGATATATGGAGGAGGAGGAGGAGGAGGAGGAGGAGGAGGAAGAAGAAGAAGAAGAGGAGGAGGAGGAGGAGGAAGACAGGGTGGAAGGAAGTGCGGAAGGAAGTAGGGAAGGAGAGAAGAAAGGAGAAAGGTTAGAAGAAGAGAGAAAAAGAGAAAGAAAAGAGGAGAGAGAAAGAAGGAAGGAGAAAGATAAGGAGAAAAAAGAAACGAGGAGGAAAGGAAGGAAGAGAGAAGAGAAGAAAACTAAATATAAATAAGAGATAAAAGAGAGGAAAAAGGAGGAAGAAAAAGTAATAAAGAGGGAAAGAGGAAAGGAGGAAGAGGAAAGAGGAAGGAAGGAAGGGAGGAAGGAGAGGTGAGGGAAGATGAGAGGAGGAGGAGGAGGAGGAGGAGGAGGAGAGAGAAGATGAGGGGAAGATGAAGGGAACGAGTTATGTGATACAGAATTAGGAAGGCAATCTAAATTCTCTCTCTCTCTCTCTCTCTCTCTCTCTCTCTCTCTCTCTCTATCTCTCTCTCTCTCTGTCTGACACTCCCTCAGTCTTAATTTGTTTACCTCTCTCTCTCTCTCTCTCTCTCTCTCTCTCTCTCTTATTCTCCCTCCTCGTCCTCCTCCTCTCTCAAATCCATTACTTCCTCACTTTCCTGTCTCTCGAACTTCCTCTCCTCTCTCCTTCCTCTTACCAAATTCAACCACAGATATCAGACACTGTTCTTCCTATATATTCCTATGTACAGAACGCCTCACCACAACAGCACCATCACACACCACACAACCAGATCACATACACCACAGTCCTCCAGTATTCTTCCTCTACACATGCAGATCGCGCGCTGACCTCACCTGACCTCACCTCTCCTAACAATCCGAGTTTAGGACGTTTTCCCCCTGACAAATTCCCCCCTTGACATGTTCCCCTCCGGATATGTTCCCCACTCCATACAACAAGTTACCCAGCTGCCCTGTTCCCAGCACACACACGCCCGGGCAGATCGCGCGCTAACCTTACAAAACCTAACCTATCCTAAGCATCCGTCAACCCCTTCCAGCTCTCTCTCACACACACACACACACACACACAGAGGTCTTTGTATTACCCTAACCTAACGACTCATCATCCCTCCCAGCACACACACACACACACACACACACACACACACACACACACACACACACACACACAGACAGGCCTTTGTGCTAACTTACCTTAACTTAACCATATGTCACTCCTTGTCAGCACACACATTCACTCAGCCAGGTCTCTGTGTCATCCTAACTTAACCTAACCACCCGTCAACCCCATCCCAGCCTCCACACACACCCAGGAAAGTCTTTATGCTAACCAAATCTCATCTAACCTAACCATGCCACTAGAACCATGCACACACACACACACACACACACACACACACAGCAAGGTCACGCACTAACCTCACCTTACTTAACCCCTTCCAGCCTTTCACTTAACCCCTTTTATCTCTTCCCAATACACCAGCATTCTACCAGCAGCCTCCACACACGCAAAGTAAGGTCCTGCACTCAAACACACACACAGCAAGTTCACGCACTAACCTCACCTAACTTAACCCCTTCCAGCCTTTCACTTAACCCCTTTTATCTCTTCCCAGTTCACAAGCATTCCACCTACAGCCTCCACACACGCAGAGTAAGGTCCTGCACTCAAACACACACACAGCAAGGTCACGCACTAACCTCACCTAACTTAACCCCTTCCAGCCTTTCACTTAACCCCTTCCTTCTCCTCATAGAACACCAGCATTCTATACCAGCAGCCTCCACACACGCAAGTCCTGCACTCCAAACCATCTGTCAGCCTCCTCCAGCCTCCACACACAGCCCGGCAGGTCTTCGTACTCACCGTCGGCGGAGGTGGCAAGGCGCAGGTCTTCTGGGTACTGTTCGATGAGTCGCTTGATGAGGTCGATCTGTTCTATGGTGAGCTGCACGGCGTTCAGGCGCTGGGACTCGCACGGCACGTAACTCACCCAGAACTGAGGACGAGGAGGAAGAGAGTAGGAGTGAATAGGAGTGAGAGGAACTCTAGAAGATTGAGGAAGGGGAATGGATGTGTGTGTGTGGGAAGAATTTAAAGGGGGTGAAGTAGGCGAGGGGAAATAGAGAACTGTGTAAGAGAAGGAGTGAGAAGAGATGAGAGTGTGAGAGGAAGAACTGCAAGGGAGAAGGAGAAGGAGGAGTGAGGAGAGGTGAGAGAAAGAGGGAAGAAGCATGGAGGAAAGAACTAAGAGGAAGAAGTATAGGGTGAGAGGGAAGAAAGGAACTGCAGTGGTGGGGATGTGGAGAGAAAGAGAGAGAAGTAAAAGAGAGAGAGAGAGAGAGAGAACAACTAAGAGAGGGAGAGAAAGAGATTGATTGGAGGTGACGGAGAGTGGGAGGAAAATAACTGAATGGAGGTAAGTGAGGGACAGTGGAGGAAAAATGAGAGAAAGAAAGAGAGGGAGGGAAAAAAACTATGAGAGGGAGAGAGAGAAAGAGATGAAAGTGGACAGAAAAAAAAATGTGGTGGGGAGGAAGAGGAAAGATGAAGGAAAAAAGAGGAGGAAGAGGAGAAGAGGAGAGATAGAGAGAGAGAACTGAAGGTGAAAGAGATAAAAGAGAAAGATAAAAATGGAGGAAGTGGTAAAGGCAGGAGAGGAAGGAAGAGGAACGAGAAGAGGAGGAAGAGGACGAGGAGGAGGAGGAAGAAGAGGAGGAGGAGATTTCTGGGGATGGCAGGGCAAGGACAGCTGGTGAGAGGGAAGGAGA
>NC_066544.1:17060152-17067652 GCF_024679095.1 Eriocheir sinensis
TGAAACCTACAAGCTCTGAAGAGAGAGAGAGAGAGAGAGATAAGGGTACCATTAAGAAAAGATAAAGGGTACTGAACACACACAAACACACACACACACACACACACACACACACACACACACACACACAAAGAGGTAATGGGGACAGGTAAATGGTTCTCTCTCTCTCTCTCTCTCTCTCTCTCTCTCTCTCTCTCTCTCTCTCTCTCTCTCTCTCTCTCTCTCTCTCTCTCACACGATAAAGTTTCCTTCTTATTCTATTCAAGTTTTCTTTTTTTCCTTTTTTTTTATCCTCTTCGCTCTGCTTCTATTTCCTCCTCCTCCTCCTCCTCCTCCTCCTCTTGTTCTTCCTCCTTCTCCATTCCTTCCTCCTTTGTCAAGTATTTTCTTTTTTTCCTCCTTCTTCTTCTTTGTCTTTTTCTTCTTCTTTATTTTTTCTCTTCTTGCAATTCTTTTAGCACTCCTCCTCCTCCTCCTCCTCCTCCTCCTCTTGTTCTTCCTCCTTCTCCATTCCTTCCTCCTTTGTCAAGTATTTTCTTTTTTTTCCTCTTTCTTCTTCTTTGTCTTTTTTCTACTTCTTCTTTATTTTTTCTCTTCTTGCAATTCTTTTAGCACTCCTCCTCCTCCTCCTCCTCCTCCTCCTCCTCATTCCAGGAAGACACGAGACCAACTCATTTTCCCCACTGACTCGACTTTCTCCCTTTCTTCCCTCTCCTTTTTTTTTCTTCCTTTTCTTTCTTTTTGCCCATGGAAGTCCTGGAATTCAAGAGGAGGAGGAAGAGGAAGAGGAAGAGAAGGAGGAGGAGGAGGGAGGACAGTTTTTCTTCTTCATTTTCCTTTTTTCTTTTTTTATTTCAATTTTCTTCTATTTTTCTTCTTCTTCTCATGTATCTCTTTTTTTATTTCCTCATTCTCTTCTCCTTCTCTTTTGTCTTATCCTTTTCGTTATCTATTCTCTGCTTATTCCTTCATTTATCATACTTTTTCAATTCCTCCTCTTTCTTCCTTTCCTCTTTTTCTTTCCTCTTCATTTCTTGTCTTCGCTTAACTCTTTCTCTTCCTCCTCCTCCTCCTCTTCCTCCTCTTTCTTCAGTTTCTCCTTTTCCTCCTTCTAGTTCTTCTTCTTCTTCTTCTTGCTCCTTCTCCTCCTCCTCCTCCTCCTCTCCACACACACACACACACACACTCCAAGCACTTCCCACACGCATTTCCAAACACTCATGAGCACTTTTCGTCTTTATTAAATTCACCTTTTTGTAATATGTCCTTTGAGGGTCTGACTAATCTATTTGCTTGGTGTAATTTCTCATTCTCTTTTCGCTTTTCTGTAATCTCTCTCTCTCTCTCTCTCTCTCTCTCTCTCTCTCTCTCTCTCTCTCTCTCTCTCTCTCTCTCTCTCTCTCTCTCTTGTTTTTTTTGTTTTTTTCGTTTTTTTTCCTTCTGTTCCTTGTCCTCCTCTTTTTCTTCTTCCTTCTTCTTTTTCTTCCTCTTCACCCCTCTCTCTTTTTCTTAATCACTTTTACTTTATCTATTCTCTTTCCTGTTTTTCTATTCTACTTTTCCTTCTAATTCTTCTTTACTGTTTCCTTTTCATTGTTACTTTTCTTTTATCTCTCTTTTTCTTACATCATTCTTTTCCTCTTCTCTTTTTTTTCTCCTTCGTTCTTCTTCTATCTCTTCTTCTTCCTTATTATCTTTTGTTCGTCATATTTCTTCTTTTCTCTCATTCTCTTTTCTCTAATCATCTTTTCTCTTTGATTTTTTTTCTCTTATTCTCTTGTTCGACGAATCTATTTTTCCTCCATTTTTAACTCAACTTTTTTTCTCTCTAATATTTCTTGGTTTCTGTTCCTGAGGGTTGGCGTCTGATCTCCTCTTCCTCGTCCTCTTTCTTCTTCTTCTTCTTCTTCTTCTTCTTCTCCATCGCTCTCTCTATTCTGTCATCTTTGGTTCGACTGATCTATTTTTCCTCCATTTGAAACTCAACTTTTTTTCCCTCTAATATTTCTTGGTCTCTGTTCCTGAGGGTTCGCGTCTGATCTCTTCTTCCTCGTCCTCCTCCTCCTCCTTCTTCTTCTTCTTCTTCTCCATCGCTCTCTCTGTTCTATCATCTTTTGTTCGACTGATCTATTTTTCTTACATATTAAACTCAATTTTTTTCTCTCTAATATTTCTTTGTCTCTGTTCCTGAAGGTTCGAGTCTGATCTCTTCTTCCTCGTCCTCCACCTCCTTCTTTTTCTCTCCTTCTCCTTCTTCTTCTTCTTCCTCTCCTCCTTCTTCCTCTCCTTCTCCTTCTTCTTCCTCTCCTTCTCCTTCTTCTTCCTCTTCTTCTCCATTGCTCTCTCTATATTCTGTAATCTCTTGTTCGACTAAACCATTTTTCTTCCATTTTAAATTCACCTTTTTTTCTATTATTTCTCTCTCTCTCTCTCTCTCTCTCTCTCTCTCTCTCTCTCTCTCTCTCTCTCTCTCTCTCTCTCTCTCTCTCTCTCTCTCTCTCTCTCTCTCTCTCTCTCTCTTCCTCGTCCTCCGCTTTCCACATAGTGAGGGAGAGTTTTATATAAGGTGGACGGATTAAAAGTTTAGCAAAAGTATATCTCATTTTTTTTAATATTCGTTTTTTTTCATATCCTTTGACAGATTGTGTGTTTTCTATTGTCAGGATTAAGTCTTTTGTATCTCACTTCTTTTTCCTTTTTTTTATGTTTTGATGAATTTTGGTCCGTTTTGGATTTTTTTGTCATCATTTTTTTTTTAACTGAACTTTCGCAGAATTTTTGGTCTTTTTTTTCATTTTTTCTTTCATTATTTGTTTTTCCTCATGTCAAAATCTTTCTATAATTGTTTTCTTGTTTCTTTCTTTATTTTTTTTCATCCATTCATTTTCATTAATTCCCTACTTTGTCTTCTATTCATTCTTTCTTCATTTTCTCCTTCCAGTCTTCCTTCCTTTCTATTTTTTCTTCTTTCTTCTTCCTTCCCTCCGTTCATTATAATTGGTCTTATTCTACTTAATTCTCCATTTCCTTTCTTCCTCTCTTACATCCTTTAATTTAATTTATTGTATTTTGTCCTTTTTTTAATTTCTTACTTTCTTTCCTCTTCCTTCCGCCTCCCCTCCCTTCCATTTTAATTTTGTGTTCCTCTAAGTACTATTTACATTTTCCTTTCCTTCAAGATTACGTCATTTTTTTAATTTGTTGTATTTTGTCCTTTTTTCCTTCTCCTGTTTTCTTTCCTCTCCCTTCCGCCTCCCTTCCCTTCCATTTTAATTTTGTGTTCCTCTAAGTACTATTTACATTTTCCTTTCCTTCAAGATTACGTCCGTTTCTTAATTTGTTGTATTTTGTCCTTTTTTTCCTCTCCTGTTCTCTTTCCTCTTCCTTCCGCCTCCCTTCCCTTCCATTTTAATTTTGTGTTCCTCTAAGTATTTACATTTTCCTTTCCTTCAAGCTTACGTCATTTTCTTAATTTGTTGTATTTTGTCCTTTTTTTCCTCTCCTGTCCTCTTTCCTCTTCCTTCCGCCTCCCTTCCCTTCCATTTTAATTTTGTGTTCCTCTAAGTATTTACATTTCCCGCTGGAAGCTCCCCGGGTCGGCTCTTCAGGGATTCTAAAACTTATGAATTCTTTGTGTCTTTTTGGCATTCTTTTTTTCCCTCTTTTTTTTTTTTCGTTCAAGCTCTTAAGTATTTCAGCAACTTTTCGACTCTTTTCCATAATGATTTGATGTCTTTTTTGGGAGATGGGTGGGTATACTTTTTCACACACACATGCACGTACACGCACACACACACACACACAGACCCACACTTTTCAATCTTTTTAAACACAATCTCTCTCTCTCTCTCTCTCTCTCTCTCTCTCTCTCTCTCTCTCTCTCTCTCTCTCTTTCTCCACACACACACACACACACACACACACAAACACATAAACACTTCTCAATATATCCAGACAATCTTTTCAACATCTTTCTCTACACACACACACACACACACACACACACACACACACACACACACTTCAATCTTCCTCACACAACCTCACAGTCTTTCCAGCGCCTCTCCATTTGCCCGAAGTGTTCTCGCTCTCACTCTCAACACACTCACTCACTCACTCACTTCACACAACATTCTTATGGACGTTTTTTTTTTCATCTGAACCTCTTTTTTTTCTTTTGTTTTTGATTCGCTGCTCTTTTGTTTTGTTTTCCTTTCTTTTGTTTATTATCTCTATTCCCTTCTTTCCTTTCTTATTTATTTTTCATTCTTGTTTTCTTCTTTTTTCTCTACTCTTTACACCTGTTCTTCTGTTCAGTATATTAAGTTATTATCATTCTCTTGTTCTTGTTCCTGTTCTTGTTCTTTTAGTATTCCAATCTCTTTTTCGGCTTTCTTGATTTCCTTTTCATATATTTTTCTAACATTGCAGAAGAAGAAGAAGAAGAAGAAATAGAACGAAGTATAAAGAAACGAAATAAAGATGTTAACGAAAAAGACGAAAAAAAAGAAGACGAAAAAGAAGAAGAAGAAGAAGAACAAATTATAAAGAAACGAAAAAAAGATGTTAACGAAAACGACGAAAAACAAAAAGACGAAAAAGAAGATAAAGAAAAAGAAGAAGAAGAAGAAGAAGAAATAGTCATAAAACAAAGTATAAAGAAACGAAAAAAAAAATGTTAACGAAAAAGACGAAAAACAAAGAGACGAAAAAGAAGATAAAGAAGAAGAAGAAGAAAACTTTTACACCCCTTTAACTTAACTCAACCTTCAGACCCTTAGCAGGCACTCTCTCCAAACTCCTCCTCCTCCTTCTCCTCCTCCTCCTTCTCCTTCTCCTCCTCCTCCTCCTCCTCCTCCTCCTCCTTCTCCTCCTCCTCCTCCTCCACTTTGCCAACAACCCTCCACTCTTCCTTCAAGTACTCCTGCTAACTCCCTCACACTTAACCCCTGCAATGCTCTCCCTCCCTCCTTCCTTCCTTCCTTCACTCATTCGTTCGATTTTTCCTTCATTCCTTCTTTTCGTTTTTTCCTTCAATCTCTCTTTTTTCCCTCCCTTTCTTCCTTCATTTCTTTATTTCCTTCTTTCCTTCCTTCTTTTTTTAATACTTTTCTTTCTTTCTTCATTCCTTTTCTTCATTCCTTTCTTCCTTCCTTCGCTTTTTCTTTCCTTCCTTCCTTCCAGCTTTTCATATTTCCTCCTTTTTTCCTTTCCCTTTCCTCCGTCCCTTCTTTCCCTCCACCCTTTCTTCCTCCTTCCTCCTTCCTTACTTTTATATGTTTTCTTAACCTCTTTCCTTCCCTTCCTTCCTTCCTCTCATCCTCTCTTCCTTCCTTCCTCCCTCTCTGCTTCATTATCTTCCTTCCTTCGGTTATTCTGTTATCTTTTCCTCCCTTTCTTCATTATTCTTTCCATCCTTGCCGGTTATTCCTTTCATTCTTCTTCGTCCTATCCATTAGTGTCTTCTCTTCCTCCTTCGCATTCCTCCTCCTCCTCCTCCTCCTCCTCCTCCTGGAATTCCTCTTCCTCTCAGACAGTCATTCCTAACCAAGACATTACTCTCATATCTCGGCCACTTCTTATTCCTCTTCCTCTTCCTCTTCCTCTTCTTTTTCTTCTTCCTCTCGTTTCCCACTTGTGTATGTTATTGTTTCATCGCCTTTCTGATCTTCTTTTTCTTCTTTGGCTTCATTCTTTATTTGTTCTGTTTCTTCCTTCCTGTCTTCTTTTCTTTCTTTCTTTCTCTCTACTTCTCTTTTCTTTCCTTCTCTCTCTCTCTCTTTCATTCTCTTCTTTTCTTCGTCTTTCTTTTTTCGTTCTTTATTTTATTCCATCTTATTTCTTCTTCTTCTTCTTCTTCTTCTTCTTCTTCTTCTTCTTCTTCTTCTTCTTCCTCCTCCTCCTCCTCCTCCTTTTATCTACTCACATTCCCACATTCTTTCTCCACTTTTTCTTCTCTCTCTCTCTCTCTCTCTCTCTCTCTCTCTCTCTCTCTCTCTCTCTCTCTCTCTCTCTCTCTCTCTCTCTCTCTATTTTCAAACCACTCTTCTCTCCTTCCTGCCGGCCACTCCATGACACATTCCTTCCTCCTCCTCCTCCTCCTCCTCCTCCTCCTCCTCCTCCTCCTCCTCCTCCTCCTCTTCCTCTTCCTCTTCCTCCTCCTCCTCCTCTGAGACAATTCTTACAGTCACTTGTTCGGTTCGTGTGTGACCCACTTGTGTTGCGTGACTGGCTTCGCTAATTCTCTCTCTCTCTCTCTCTCTCTCTCTCTCTCTCTCTCTCTCTCTCTCTCTCTCTCTCTCTCTCTCTCTCTCTCTCTCTCTCTCTCTCTCTCCTGCATTTTTTTCTTTATTCCTTTCTCTTCTTTTTATTATTATTTCCACTCTTTCATTCTTTTTCTTCTCCTTTTTCTCTTTTTTATTCTTTCTTTTAGTCTTTTCTCTGCTCCCTTCATAAATATTCTCTCTCTCTCTCTCTCTCTCTCTCTCTCTCTCTCTCTCTCTCTCTCTCTCTCTCTCTCTCTCTCTCTCTCTCTCTCTCTCTCTCTCTCTCTCTCTCGCGTGCCAGCTTGTTGTTTGGTTTTCTCTCTCTCTCTCTCTCTCTCTCTCTCTCTCTCTCTCTCTCTCTCTCTCTCTCTCTCTCTCTCTCTCTCTTTTTCTTTTCTTTTTTTCGTTTTTCTTCCTTTCTTCCTGTTGTCCTTCCGTCCTTCTCTCTCTCTCTCTCTCTCTCTCTCTCTCTCTCTCTCTCTCTCTCTCTCTCTCTCTCTCTCTCTCTCATTTTTCTCATTCTTTCTTTATTTTTTTCTTTCCCTCGTTCACATTGCGATTTCAAAAGCAGTTCCCTGGTTACATTTTTCTTCCTTTTTCCTTTGTTATTATTTTCCCTTTTGTTATCATTTCTTCCTATTCTCCTTTTTTATTTTCATTTCTTCCTATTCTCCTTTTTTATTTTCATTTCTTCCTATTCTCCTTTTTTATTTTCATTTCTTCCT
This sequence comes from Eriocheir sinensis, assembly GCF_024679095.1. Taxonomy (NCBI): domain Eukaryota; kingdom Metazoa; phylum Arthropoda; class Malacostraca; order Decapoda; family Varunidae; genus Eriocheir; species Eriocheir sinensis. The sequence goes on from NC_066544.1 coordinate 17,067,144, forward strand.
ATTCTTCTTTTTTATTTTATTTTCTTCCTATTCTCCTTTTTTATTTTCATTTCTTCCTATTCTCCTTTTTTATTTTCATTTCTTCCTATTCTCCTTTTTTTTTATTTCTTCCTATTCTCCTTTTTTATTTTCATTTCTTCCTATTCTCCTTTTTTTTATTTTCATTTCTTCCTATTCTTCTTTTTTATTTTCATTTCTTCCTATTCTCCTTTTTTATTTTCATTTCTTCCTATTCTTCTTTTTTATTTTAATTTCTTCCTATTCTCCTTTTTTATTTTAATTTCTTCCTATTCTCCTTTTTTATTTTCATTTCCTCCTATTCTTCTTTTTTATTTTATTTTCTTCCTATTCTCCTTTTTTATTTTCATTTCTTCCTATTCTCCTTTTTTATTTTCATTTCTTCCTATTCTCCTTTTTTATTTTCATTTCTTCCTATTCTCCTTTTTTATTTTGATACTCGTCCGTGTCGTATTTTTCTTGCCTCTTTTCCTCTCCCATTTTTATCATTA
>NC_066544.1:17075152-17092652 GCF_024679095.1 Eriocheir sinensis
ATTAATTATACTGCTCTCTGTCGTAGAATTTAATATCAGTAAAAGGATTATTAGTAATGTTCTCAGAATTGACGTTGATATAGGAGTCTTGTGTAAGTCATCACCACCACCATCACCATCACCACAACCACCACCCCCACTACGACCACTACCTCCACCACCACCACCCCCACTACGACCACTACCTCCACCACCACCACCCCCACTACGACCACTACCTCCACCACCACCACCACTACCATCACCACCACCACCATCCCCACAACGACCACCACCACCACCACTACCATCACCACCATCACCAACAACAACCCCAACACCATCACTGCTATCAATATCACTACAACCACCATTACAACGACCACTGCCATCACCGCCCCTACCACCACCACCACCACTACGACAACTACCACCACCACCACCACCAGAGATAAAGGTAATTGCCGGCTAGGGTTTTAATCCACACACACACACACACACACACACACACACACACACACACACACACACACACACACACACACACACACACACGCACACACACACACACACACACACACACACACACACGTACACACACTCCCCTCTCCCCACTCCCCCACACCCACACACAACAAATACCCCAATTCAAACTAAAAGCGAACACCACACAACGCAATATAAAAAAAAATACAATAACATAACGAAAAACGGGGCTAAGTCGGGCCTAGGAAGGGATGGAACAGCACCGAGGAACGGCTAATTGGCTACAGGTAAAGATAGGTGAAGGTACACGTTCCCAAATTTGCAGGTAAACCCGCATGTATATATAAGCCTTCACGAATAACTGTAAACCGTATTGTGCAAACTCTTCCGATCTTGCGTGTAAACTGTTTGGACCTTACTTATTGACTGTATGAATCTTAATAACTGAATAATCTCTCTCTCTCTCTCTCTCTCTCTCTCTCTCTCTCTCTCTCTCTCTCTCTCTCTCTCTCTCTCTCTCTCTCTCTCGTTAATGAATCTTAATGGTGCCCAGGTAAGATAGAACACAGGTAAGGAATGAAATAGGGGAGTAAGGGGAAGGGGGAAGGAAGTGGATGGGAAGGAAGAAGAAGGGGATGGGTAACTGGAGGGGGAAGGAGGGAGAAAGGAAGGGAGAAAAGGAGGGGGGAAACAAGAGATGGGAGGAAAAGGACAAAGAAAGGAGAATGGAAAGGAAGGGGATGGGAAGGAAGGAGTAGGGGATGGTTAACTGGAGTGGGAAGGAGGGAGGAAGGAATGGGTAAAAGGAGGGGGGAAACAAGAGATGGGAGGAAAAGGACAAAGAAAGGAGAATGGGAAGGAAGAACGATGAGTGAAAGATGAAAAGAAGGGAGATTGAATATAAGGAAAAGAGGAGAGAAAGGACGAAAGGATTGTACGGTAGGGGAAAGAGAGGAGGGAAGGAGGAAAGGGATAAGAAGATTAGGAAAACAAGAGATGGGAAAATGAGGATGAAAAATGGTATAATGGGAAGGAATAAAGAACAGTGAGAGAGGAAGAGAGCAGGGAAGAGGAGAAAAATAAAGGGATGAAAAGCATGACAAAAAAAACAGAATAGAAAATAAGAAATAAAAGTCAGAGAAAGAGAAGTAAATATTAGGAAAGAAAGCAAAAGAAGGAAAAGAATGTGAGGGAGAGCATTGGAGAGTGAGAGAGGGGAGAGGGAGAGAGAAAAAAAGGAAAGAAAAGAAAGGTGAAGGAGGGCACTGGAGAGGGAGGGGGAGAGAGCTGTGTTACCCGGTTAAGAAATTAATTAATTAGTCATCGTTGTAATGTGTTTGAATGCAGAAAAAAAGTCGGAGAGAAAGACAAGTAAATATTGGAAGAGAAGAAAAGAAAGAAAAGTGAAAAAGGGCATTGGAGAGAGAGGAAAGAGAGTGGGAGGGGGGGAGAGAGCCGTGTTACCCGGTGAAGTAATAAACCAATTACTCCTCGTTGTAATGTGTTTGAATGCAGAAAAAAAGTCGGAGAGAAAGACAAGTAAATATTAGAATAGAAGAGAAGAAAAGAAAGGGGAGGGAGAGGGAGGGGGAGAGAGCTGTGTTACCCGGTGAAGTAATAAACCAATTAGTCCTCCTTGTAATGTGTTTGAATGCAGAAAAAAAGTCGGAGAGAAAGACAAGTAAATATTAGAATAGAAGAGAAAGGGAAAAGAAAGGGGAGGAAGAGAGAGGGGGAGAGAGCTGTGTTACCCGGTGAAGTAATAAACCAATTAGTCCTCGTTGTAATGTGTTTGAATGCAGAAAAAAAGTCAGAGAGAAACACAAGTAAATATTAGAATAGAAGAGAAGAAAAGAAAGAAAAGAAAGGGGAGGGAGAGGGAGGGGGAGGGAGAGCTGTGTTATCCGGGGAAGAAATAAACCAATTAGTCCTCCTTGTAATGTGTTTGAATGCAGAAAAAAAGTCAGAGAGAAAGAAAAGTAATAAACTAATTAGTCCTCCTTGTAATGTGTTTGGCCGCAGAAAACGGTTATACTTAATGGCCGCGAGCTCGGAGTAAATCAATTAGGTGTTCCACGGCTGATAAAAGTGGAGCCAGTAATAAAGATGTGGCGTGGAGGTGGAAGGGGTGGAAGGGGTGGAAGGGGTGGGATGCAAGATACAGGAGAAACAGGATGATAAAAGAGAATGAAAAGAAGAATGAATAGGGAAGGAAAGAGAATTGTGATGACGTATGAGGAAAAGAAGAAGGAAAATAAGAAGCAGAGATAAGAAGAGGTAAGGAGAAAGGAAAGACAAAAACGAAATAAACAGAAAAAATACAAAGATAAACGAATAAATAACAAAATAATAAAAAAATACGAAAAAAAGAAAAAAAGAAAGATGAATTGGAACCACCGTGAAATCTTTTGCATAATGGAGAACAAGATGAATGGAGGAGGAGGAGGAGGAGGAGGAGGAGGAGGAGGAGGAGGAGGAGGGAAATAACAGGTGGGCCAATTAAGATGAACAGACGACCCGGAGGAAAGATTTGCAGGTAAGAGAGAGAGAGAGAGAGAGAGAGAGAGAGAGAGAGAGAGAGAGAGAGAGAGAGAGAGAGAGAGAGAGAGAGAGAGAGAGAGAGAGAGTGTGTGTGTGTGTGTGTGTGTGTGTGTGTGTGTGTGTGTGTGTGTGTGTGTGTTTTGGGATGGACACTGGCTTTACTTTACTGGCCGTTGTTATTCCTCTTCCTCCTCTTCCTCTTCCTCTTCCTCCTCCTCCTCCTCCTCCTCCCCTTCCTTCTCCTCCTCCTCCTCCTCCTTGCCCTCCTTTCCCTCGCCTTTTACGTCCTCTTTCTCCATAATTACCTTTTCCTCCTCCTCCTCCTCCTCCATCATTTTTCTCCTCCCTCCTTCACTTCCTCTTTCTTTCCTCCCATAAAATGCTTATCTATCTCATTTTCACTAGTAATTTTACCTTGCTTTACCCCCCCACCTCTCTCTCTCTCCTTCTCTCTCTCTCTCTCTCTCTCTCCATTTATTCATTTCCACAATAGAAGCATTTATCATTTCTCCTCCATCTCTCTCTCTCTCTCTCTCTCTCTTTCGGCTAACGAGAGAGAGAGAGAGAGAGAGAGAGAGAGAGAGAGAGAGAGAGAGAGAGAGAGAGAGAGAGAGAGAGAGATTTTAACAGTATAGCAACAGGCTTTAGACAAAGGGTTAAGCCGCACACACACACACACACACACACACACACACACACACACACACACACACACACACACTCAAACACAACTATACTCTCTCTCTCTCTCTCTCTCTCTCTCTCTCTCTCTCTCTCTCTCTCTCTCTATACATCTTTCCATCTCACCTCTCAATTCTTCTTCCATCTCTCTCTCTCTCTCTCTCTCTCTCTCTCTCTCTCTCTCTCTCTCTCTCTCTCTCTCTCTCTCTCTCTCTCTCTCTCTCTCTCTCTCTCTCTTCGTTAAACAGGCATCCCAATGTTAAACGAAGGGAAAGGAAAAGAGGAGAGAGAGGAGGGAGAGAGAGAGGAGAGGAGAGGAGAGAGAGGAGGGAAGAGGAGAGAAGAGGGAAGGGAGAGTCGTGATTAGCTTCCTCCCTTTACTCCCTCTCCCTCCCTCTGTCTTTCCCTCCCTTCTTCCCTTTCCTCCTTCCTCTCCTTCCTTCCCTTTTCCCCTTCCCTCTCCTTCCCCTCCCTCCTTCTTCCTCCTCCTCCTTCCTTCCCGCCCTCCCTTCCCTCCTTCCCTCCCTCCCTTCCCTCCTTCCCTCCCTTCGTTACTCCTGACGAGAGGAAATTTGGAGGAAGAAAAAATTACTAGAAGGAAAAAAAATAGAGGAAAAATATGGAGGGAGGAAAATATGAGTGAGGGAAGGTGACGGGACTGGAGGAGAAAATGGGGAGAAAAGAAAGAATATTAAGAGAAAAGCGAGGAAAAGGAGAGGAAAAAGGGAGGAGGAAAATGAGGTGTGGGTGTGTGCGTTTGTGTGTTTAACGAGGCAATGATGAGAGGGTTCAAAAGAGGAGGAAGAGGAGGAGAAGGAGGAGGAGGAGGAGGAGTAGAGAAAGATGATGATTGAGATAATGATGAAGAGGATGGAAAAGTAGAGAATAATGAGAAGAATAAAAAAGAAGAGAAGAAGGAGAGAGAAGGTGAGGAGGAAGAGAAGAAGGGAAGGGAAGGGAAAGGAAGGGGAGGGGAGGGAAGGGAAGGAAAGGGAAAGGAAGGGAAGGGAGCGGAAAGGAAGGGAAGGATATGGAAGTGAAGTGAAGGGAAGGGAAGGGAAGTAAAGGGGAGGGGAGGGAAGGCAAGGGAAGGAAAGGGAAGGAAAGGGAAAGGAAGGGAAGGGAAGGGAGCGGAAAGGAAGGGAAGGGAACGGAAAGGAAGGGAAGGATAGGAAAGTGAAGGGAAGGAAAGGAAGAAGGAGGAAAGGGAAGGAAAAGAGGGGGAAGGGAGAGAAAGGGAAAGTGTGTGTGTGTGTGTGTGTGTGTGTGTGTGTGTGTGTGTGTGTGTGTGTGTACGCTACATTATAAGATCCATTAAATTTTTTGTTAATATTTGTTTCATTTTTATGCGAAGGGTTGAAATATTACCTGATTTATGGGTCTCTCTCTCTCTCTCTCTCTCTCTCTCTCTCTCTCTCTCTCTCTCTCTCGTCTTTTTTACCTCTATATTTTTCTTCCCCCTTCCTTCCTTCCTTCCTTCCCTCTGTTTTTTCCCTCCCTACTTTTCTCCTCCGCACTCTTTCCTCCCTCCTTCCTTCCCTATCTCCCTTTTTCCTCCCATCCTTCCCTCCCTTCCTTGAAACACTTTTGCATCCATCAAAGTTTTGGTTCCGATCTGAAATTGCTTTACAACTTGTGTGTGTGTGTGTGTGTGTCAGAATGCAAGTCACATTTATTCATGCAAACACACACACACACACACACACACACACACACACACACACACACACACACACACACACACACACACACGTCTCTATCCATAAATCTACCATTTCTTCTCTCTCTCTATACTTCATTATGAAATACTCAGACTATTCTCATTTCCCACTAAAGAGAGAGAGAGAGAGAGAGAGAGAGAGAGAGAGAGAGAGAGAGAGAGAGAGAGAGAGAGAGAGAGAGAGAGAGAGAGAGAGAGAGAGAGAGAGAGAGAGAGAGAGAGAGAGAGAGAGAAGTAATGAATGCATGATAGGATAAGGGAGGGAATCAAGGAGAGAGGGAGAGAAAGGAGAGAGAGAGAAGCAGGGAATAGGAAATGAGTGGAAGAAAGGAGAGAAGGAGAGAGGGCGAGAAAGGAGAGAGAGAGAGAGAGAGAGAGAGAGAGAGAGAGAGAGAGAGAGAGAGAGAGAGAGAGAGAGAGAGAGAGAGAGAGAGAGAGAGAGAGAGAATAGGAAATGAGTGGAGGAAAGGAGAGAAGGAGAAGGAACACAAGGAAACACAAAGGAAGAACAAACGACAGCAGACCTGCTGGTCCTTACGAGGCTGTTTGTGACAAGCTACACTAACTATCTATTCAAAGGTGGAAGATGAAGGACAGCAAAGGCGAAGGCTCCTCCCCACCCCCATCCCTCCAGCCAAAGCTCGCAGGAAAGGAAAAAGAACCATGCAGTATGGAAAAACTGCATGGAAATTATGTAGGAAAGAGGAAAGAACTACCATTACTGCTACCACTAACCGGGCGATAAACGCGGACAAGGACACCAGTATTCGAAAGAACTTAACGTTATTACGACAATGAGTAATATCTTAGTTGCTGGTTAGATTCAAAATACTTGTCTAATCTATTCCTGAAGGCCGTAACTGTTGTACTATCAACGACATCACAGGATAGAGAGTTCCAAACATTAACAAATCGATTGAAGAAGAAGTGTTTGGCTTCGTGCGACGAGAATCTTGTACCACTTATCTTGAAATTGTGATTTCTTGTTCTATTTGATCGTCATTGTAAAGTAATCTTCCGCATTAATATCACTGAATCCTTTGAACATTTCAAACACTTTTACTAGATCGCCTCGCATTCTTCGCTTTGATAGGCTGAATAAATTTACTTCTTTAAGCCTTTGTTCATAAGATAGATTTCTCAACATTGGAATTGGAATTGGAATCACTTTTGTTACTCTCCGTTGAACCCGTTCTAACTTTTCTATGTCTTTTCTGTAATAGGGAGACCAAAACTGTACACAGTACTCTAGATGGGGTCGAACCGGCGAATTCTACAGTTTTAATATTACATTTTCCGATTTATTGTTAAAGACTCGTCCGATGAAGCCAACCAATTTGTTTGCAGTTTTAACTACCTCTGAACAATGCTGACCGGGGAGGGAATGATGGAGGAACAGAATAATGGTGAGAGAGAGAGAGAGAGAGAGAGAGAGAGAGAGAGAGAGAGAGAGAGAGAGAGAGAGAGAGAGAGAGAGAGAGAGAGAGAGAGAGAGAGAGAGAGAGAGAGAGAGAGAGAGAGATTAGATGAAAGAAGAGAAAGGAAGGAAGAAGAGAATAAGAGTATAGAAGAAAAAGTGTAATAAAGGAGAGAAATAGAAGAAAAAATAAAAGAAATGAATGAAAAAGGAGAGGAAAGTTTGTAAAATGTGGAAACAAGGGAAGGAAAAAAAAAGGAAAAGGAATAATAAGGAATAAAACAGAAAAACAGGAGAAAATTCAGAAAGGAAAGAAAACGAAGGAGAAATAAAAGGGAAGACTCAAGAGGGAAAGTGAAAAGGAAGGAAAGACGGAAAAAAGTTAAAAAAAATATATCCGAAGAGAATGAAAAAGAGAAAAAGAGAAAATAAAGGATAAGAAGAGGAACTAGGGAGAGGAATGAAGAAGAGAAGGAGGAGGAGAAAGAGAGGAGGAAAAAATGAAAATGATGGAGAATGAAGAACGAAGGGAATGAGAGAGAGAGAGAGAGAGAGAGAGAGAGAGAGAGAGAGAGAGAGAGAGAGAGAGAGAGAGAGAGAGAGAGAGAGAGAGAGAGAGAGAGAGAGAGAGAGAGAGAGAGAGAGAGAGAGGAGAAAATAGGAAATAATGGAGAGAAAAAGAGAAAAGGAGGAGAGGAGAAGAAATAGAAGGAGAGGGAAGAAGAGATATGAAGAGAAGAGAGGAGAGAAAGGAGAGAAAAGGAGAGAGAAAAACGAAGAATGTGTGAATTTGAGAGATTTATTTCCTGACGTAAAATCTCTCTAAAGTTAATGGCCCACCACGTATTTTCTCTCTCTCTCTCTCTGCATCTGACATTTCCGGTAAAGCAGTGGCCAGTCGTGGTTGGGAGAGCTAGTTTATCATCTCTCTCTCTCTCGTTACCTCTATCAGTCTTTTTCCTTTCGTTTCAGTTTTCATTGTGTATTATCAGCTGAGAGAGAGAGAGAGAGAGAGAGAGAGAGAGAGAGAGAGAGAGAGAGAGAGAGAGAGAGAGAGAGAGAGAGAGAGAGAGAGAGAGAGAGAGAGAGAGAGAGAGAGAGAGAGAGAGAGAGAGAGAGAGAGAGAGAGAGAGAGGGAAGGGAGAGAGGAAACGAGGGGAAGACAGAAAACAAAAGGAGGAATGAAGAGAAAAGAAGAGGAAAGAGGTGTAGGAAAGACAAAGAAAAAGAGATAGGAAAGAAGAACTAGAGAAGAGGAAAAGGGAAAGGAAGAGAGGTACAGATTCAAGAGGAAAAAAGAAGAGGAAAAAATGGGAAGGAGAAATTAAGAATATAAAGAGAGGGAGGAAAGATAATTATATAAAAAATGAAAGAGAGGAAAGAAGAGAAAAAAACACTGACGAAGATAAAGGGAGAAAGAAAAAGATAGATAGAGAGATAGAGAAAGAAAGAGAAATAAAATAAGATAAAGAAAGAAGGATTAGATAAGGAAGGGAATAAAAGAGGAGGGAGAGAGAGGAAAGAGAAAAACAGGAAACAGGGGAGAAAATGGAAAATAGAAATACTAAACGAGAACAGAAGGGAAGGAGGGAAGGAGAGAATGAAGAGGAGAGAAAAGGGAGGAGATTTAAAGAGGAGGGAATGATGGAGGGAATTAGAGAGAGAGGGAGAGAAATGTAGGAAGCAGGAGAGCATGAAGAATAAAGAGAGAAAGATAGATAGAGAGAGAGAGAGAGAGAGAGAGAGAGAGAGAGAGAGAGAGAGAGAGAGAGAGAGAGAGAGAGAGAGAGAGAGAGAGAGAGAGAGAGAGAGAGAATATAACATGAAGGATATAGGAAAGGGAAAAAAAGGGAGGGGAAGGAGAGCGGATATGAGGGGAGAAAAGGGAGACGCGATTATATGGCTTAAATTACCCATGCCAACCTCGTTCCCTTTTTTCTTTGCCTCGGCGCGTCAGCACAGCACGCCTCCGTCAGCCTGCTAGCCAGTCAGCCAGTCAGTCAGTCAGTCAGTCAGTTAGTCAGCCAGCCAGTATCAGTCAGTTAGTTAGTTTGTTAGTTAGTTACTTAGTCAGTCAGTCAGTAAGTTGGTCAGCCAGCCAGTCAGTCAGTCAATCAGTAAGTCAGTCAGCCAGTATCAACCAGTCAGTTAGTTAGCAAGTTGGTTAATCAGTCAGTCAGTCAGTCATTCAGTCAGTCAGCCAGCCAGTCAGCCAGTCAGTCAGTCATGCCGTCCGCCAGCCAGTCAGCCAGTCAGTCAGTCAGTCAGTCAGTCATGCCGTCCGCCAGCCACTCAGCCAGTCAGCCAGTCAGTCAGCCAGTCAGTCACTGAGTCAGCAAGTTCCCAGGCTAAGGAACAAAACGGCCCCACATTCACTACTTTCCTTCCCTTTTGAGAACGACAACAAAAGGAACGAGAGAGAGAGAGAGAGAGAGAGAGAGAGAGAGAGAGAGAGAGAGAGAGAGAGAGAGAGAGAGAGAGAGAGAGAGAGAGAGAGAGAGAGAGAGAGAGAGAGAGAGAGAAATGGGCGGTCCAAAGGGAAAATTCAGCGCCCACCGGAGTAATTCACGACTTATTTTTTTCCTTCTATTTTCCCGCGCCATTTAACAAGTTCTCATTTCCGGGGAGAGAGAGAGAGGGAGTGACGACTACTACTACTACTACTACTACTACTACTACTACTTTCTTCTTTTTCTTCTTCTTCTACTTCTTCTTCTTCCTCTTCTTCCTCCTCCTATTCCATTTTACGCAAACTCTCCAACACGAAATACAATCCTCTCTCTCTCTCTCTCTCTCTCTCTCTCGTTCATTTCCTCCCAGCTCCTCATCTTCTCCTCCACTTCCCTTCGCCTAATTCTGTCATTTCCTCTTCATTCCTTTTTTATCCATCAACTCTCCTTCTATCTTATTGTATTATTATTATTATTATTATTATTATTATTATTATTATTATTATTATTATTATTATTATTATTATTATTATATGATAGATTGTTTTGTTTTATGTTTGGAGGAAAGAGGGAGGGAGAGAAAAAAGGAGGAGAGGAGGAAGAGAAGGAAGAAAGAGAGAAGGAAGAGGAGGAATGAGAAGGAGGAATAAGACGAAGAACAGAAGAGGAAGAGAGAACGAGGAAGAAAGGAATGGAGGAGAAAAGGAGGAAGGAGAAGAGGAGGAAAGCAAGAAGAGAGAAGAAGGAAGAAGAGGAAAGAAACGGAAGACGTAGAGGAAGACAAGAGGAAAAGAGAAGGAGAGAAAAAAGAGAGGAAGAAGGAAAGGAAGAAAGAAAAGACGGAGAGAGAGAGAGAGAGAGAGAGAGAGAGAGAGAGAGAGAGAGAGAGAGAGAGAGAGAGAGAGAGAGAGAGAGAGAGAGAGAGAGAGAGAGAGAGAGAGAGAGAGAGAGAGAGAGAGAGAGAGAGAGAGAGAGAGAGGCGTATATGCTATTTCCGGCACTCTTTATTTTCCTTCCTCCCATTCAAACACTTCCTTGGTTCAGTGTCTCGCTCAAAAGAGGATTCGAACCCATCAAGGCGAAGCTCCGAGACGCCGGCCAACCACTCAGCCACTCACTGCGATCACTCTCTTCTCTCCTCTGCGTTCTTTGTTTCTTCCTTTTCTTCCTCCTCTTTTTTCCTTCTCTCCTTCTGTCTTGTCATTTTCTTCTTCCTTTCCTTCATTTTTCCCTCTTCCCTTCTCTCTATTATTTTCTCCTTCCTTTTCTTCCTCCTCTTTTTCCTTCTCTCCTTCTCTTTCTTGTCATTTTCTTCTTCCTTTCCTTAATATTTTTCCTCTTCCCTTCTCTGTTATATTCTTCTTACTTTTCTCTTCTCTCCTTTTCTTTATTGTCATTTTCTTCTTTCTTTCCTTAATCTTTTTCCTCTCTGTCACTTTCTTCTTCCTTTTCTTCCTCCTCTTTTCCTTCTCTCCTCTGTTCCTCCTTCTTCCTTCTATCTCTTTCTTTCTCCTCACTTTCCTCCTCCTTATTCCTCCTCTCCTTCCACCTTTCCTACCCCCTTCTCTCCTTTCCCATCTTCATTATCTCCTCCCTCCTTTGTTTCTTATCTTCCTCTTATCTCCTCCTTCTCTCCTTCTCTCCTCTCTTTCCCGTTTTTGTCTTCGTCTCTTCCTTTCTTTTCTCTCTTTCCTCTCCTTGTCTCTCCATCGTCACTTCCTTCCCCTTCTCTTCCTTCCTCTTCCCTCCTCTCCTCTCTTCCTCTTCTATACCTCATCTTCGTCCTCGCCCCAACACACACACACACACACACACACACACACACACACACACACACACACACACACCATTACGCCAGGGACCCCTCTTCGACTCCACGTTACAGCTACTTTTACGGGTCGCATCGAGGCTTCATTTGACTCACTGCACTGTTTCGAAGCTCCACTCAGGGACGCCCCAGGACAGTGTTGACACCTTAAGGAGGAGGAGAAGGAGGAGGAGGAGGAGTTGGGAACTTGGCGAAACTTTGAGCCTCGAGAAACGAACTTGGGAATGCTGGGCGTGGAAGAGGAAAAGGAGGAGGAGGAGGAGGAGGAGGAGGAGGAGGAAGTAAAGACAGAGAGGGAGAAGAAAAAGAAGAATGGGGAAAGGAGAGAAAGAAAGATTAGGAGGAGGAGGAGGAGAAGGGAGAGAAAAAGAAAGATAAAAAGGAAAAAGGAAGAAGAGGAGGAGGAGGATGGAGAAAAAAAAAAGAAATACAAGGAATATGGCCAAACAAGAGAAGGAAGAAGGAAGGAAGGAAGGAAGGAAGGAGGAGAAGGAGTCGAAGGAGGAGGAGGAGGAGGAGGAGGAGGTGATGAATATATTGAAAAAGAATCCGATAGAGGAGGGAGGAAAGAATGAGACAGATAAAGAATAGAAGAGTTTGCGAGGAACAAAATGCGGAGGAGAGGAAAAATGAGAGGGAACGAGAGGAGGAGGAGGAGGAGGAGGAGGAAGATGATTAGAGGAGGAATGGAAGGAGGAGGAATAAGAAGAAAAAGAAGAAAAAGAAAAAGACAGAAAGCAGAGTGGAGAGAGAAGAGGAAAATAAGAAAGAAAAAAAAGGATGATGATGAAGGAAGTGGAGGAAGAAGAGGAGGAAGGAGAAACACAACGAAGAAGGAAGAAGGCAAAACAAAGAAGAAGAAGGAGGAGGAGGAGGATAAAAGAGGAAGAGGGAGAATCAGATGATCAGAGAGAGAGAGAGAGAGAGAGAGAGAGAGAGAGAGAGAGAGAGAGAGAGAGAGAGAGAGAGAGAGAGAGAGAGAGAGAGAGAGAGAGAGAGAGAGAGAGAGAGAGAGAGAGGAAAGGAGATGAAGAGGAGGAGGAGAAAGAGGAGGAGGAAGAAAAAATAAAACAAAATTAGTAGGAGGAAGAAAATCAGATCGTCGGAGAGAGAAGGTGAAGGAGGAGGAGGAGGAGGAGGAGGAGGAGGAGGAGGAGGAGGAGGAGAGGTCAACACGGAGAAAGGAAGGAAGGAAAGAAGGAAGGAGCGAAGGGGGGGGGGGCTGGGGGGGCAGGAAGAAGTAAAGGGGGGTCGTAAATTATTCAAAGGGTGAGCGACGTCTGACAGCTGAGGTCAAGCCAGGTCACAAAAGTCACTCAAAAACGGTCACCGGACAACACAAGGAAGGAGGAGGAGGAGGAGGAGGAGGAGGAGGAGGGAATTATGAGAACGGAAGATGGGAAGAAGGTTAGGAGGTAAGGGGGAGGAGAGAAGGAGGAAGAGGAGAGAAATTGGAGGTAAAGAAGGAAGTATGGAGGAAAGAAAGAGAAAGGAAGAAGGGAGGAAGGAGAGGAAGGAAGGAAGGAAGGAAGGAATTTGAAGGACGAGAAGGCGAGGTCACACACACACACACACACACACACACACACACACACACACACACACACACACACACACACACACACACACACACCAGATTAAAATAAAAAGGTAAGGAGAGAGAGAGAGAGAGAGAGAGAGAGAGAGAGAGAGAGAGAGAGAGAGAGAGAGAGAGAGAGAGAGAGAGAGAGAGAGAGAGAGAGAGAGAGAGAAAGGGGAGGAAAGAGAGGAGAGAAGCACACCTGCCCGCTTCTCTTGTCCTTACTAATTATGACCAACAGGTGTGTGTGTGTGTGTGTGTGTGTGTGTGTGTGTGTGTGTGCGCGCGTGGGCGGTTAGTAATGAGAGAGAGAGAGAGAGAGAGAGAGAGAGAGAGAGAGAGAGAGAGAGAGAGAGAGAGAGAGAGAGAGAGAGAGAGAGAGAGAGAGAGAGAGAGAGAGAGAGAGAGAGAGAGAATAGTTCGTCACCTAAATTTATCATTATTTTTTCTTTTTCTTTCTTCTTCTTATTATTATTATTCATATTATTATTACTACTACTACTACTACTATTATTATTATTATTATTATTATTATTATTATTATTATTATTATTATTATTATTATTATTATCGGCGGAATATAAATTGTGGCTGTCTTAATTTTTCTCAGTATTGGCTTTAACGAATAATAAATATCCTTTGCATATATTAAATTAATCTCTCTCTCTCTCTCACTTTGCATAAATTAACTCTGTCTCGTAAGATATCGAAAGGTCGATTTCTCTCTCTCATCACTTCCTTTGGTATTTCTCTCCCTTCCAAATTAGCTTCCTCTCTCTCTCCCCTTCTCTTTCTCTTCTCTTCCTCTCCTTTCTTCCTCCTCCCCTTTCTTCTTCTTCTTCTTCCTCCTCCTTCCTTTGATTCCATTGTTTCATTCGTTTCCTCTCTTCGCTTTGTTTTCTCTCCACCTCTCCTCCTCTCATTCCTTCTCTTTCTTCCTCTTCTTCTTCTTTTTCCTTCCTGTTACATATTTATTTCTCTCCGTCTGTCTGATCGAGGTTTATAAATGGATGAAGGGCTTTAATAAGGGAGATATTCATAAGGTTTTGTTGGTAAGAGAACCGGGTAGGACACGAAGTAATGGGTTTAAACTAGATAAATTCAGATTCAACAGGGACATAGGAAAAAATTGGTTTACTAACAGGGTGGTGGATGAGTGGAATAGGCTTAGCAGTCATGTGGTGAGTGCCAATACAATTGTCACATTCAAAAATAGATTAGATAAATTCATGGACAGTGATATTAGGTGGGGTTAGATACACGGGAGCTTAGGTTCAAAGGAGCTGCCTTGTACAGACCTACTCCTACGTTCTTATGTTCTTATGTCCATTATTTTAAGTCAAGGAATGAAGAAAAAAACAAATAAAAATAATGAAGCAAATAAGAAATGATGAAAAAGAATGATAATAAGGAAGAAAATAAGAAAGAATGAAGGGAAGGAACAGAGAATGACGAAGAAAAAGAGGAATAAGAAAAAGAACAAGAAGAAGAAGAAGAAGAGGAAAAGCAATATCAAACGAAGACAAAAAATGAAAACACCAAAACTCAAAAGAAATTAAAGAAAATCAAACAAGAGGAGAAAAGGAGGAGGAGGAAATGAGAAGGAAGGGAGAAGGAAGGAGGGAATTAGAAGGAGGGAAAAAGGGGGAAATTAGGAAAACAAAGATGGTAGGAAGAAGTAAAGGAGATAAGGAGAAGGGAAGGAGGGAGAATAGGGGAGAGGAAGGAGAAGGTGGAGAGAAGATAAGGACGGGAGGAGCTAAGGAAGAAGGAAAAGGGAATTAGAAGGAAGGAAGGAAGGAAAAAAAGGAGGAGAAGAAGGAAGAGGGAATTAGGAGTGAGGAGGTAAGGGAGAGGAAGGAAGAAGGAGGAGGAAATTAGAAGAAGCAATGAAGGAGAAGGAGGAGGGAAAGAGAAGGAGGAGGAAATTAGGAGGAGGAAGGAGGTAAGGAGGGAGAGAGAAGGAGGATAAATCGGAGGGAGAAGCCAATACGTTTTACTTAGACGAGCGGAGAGAAAAAAAAAAAGAGGTGGAGGAAAAGACAAACGATGGAGGTAAATCACTGCTCACCTGGTTCTCTCTCTCTCTCCTTCCTTCCTTCCTTCCTTTCTATCTTTCTCCCTATCTATCTCTCTCTCTCTCATTACCTAAACAAGCCGCCTCCTATTTCACCACACTGAAAAATTTACCTGTTCAAAAACCAATTAGGCGCGACCCGTCACCTGAGCCACCCACTTACCTGACCTCTCTCTCTCTTCTATCTTTAATTCTTTTCTTTCCGATTCTTTCTTTCTCTCTATGATTTAATAATGGCTTCATCTTTTAAATTTTCTCTCTCTCCCTTTCTTTTCCTCTTTCTCTCTCCCTCTCCGTCGTTTGTTCATCTCTTTCCTTTCATTTCTTCGTTATTTTCTAGTTTCTCCATTTATCACTATTCCTCTCTTCCCTTTTTCTTCCTCTTATCTCTCCCTCTATTCCTCTTTCTCTACCTCACTTTCTTTACATATAGGTGACAAAATTTCAGTAACTTTCTCCTCTTCCTCCTCTTCTCTCCTCTCCTCTTCCTTCTTCTCCTCTCCTCTTCTCTCCTCTCCTTTCCTCTTCCTTCTTCTCCTCCCCTCTCTTCTCCTCTTCTCTCCTCTTCCTTCCTTCCTCCTTCTTCCTTCCTTCTCCTCCTTCTTCCTTCCTCTTCCTTCTTCCTTCCTCCTTCTTCCTTCTCCTCCTCCTTCCTTCTTCTTCCTTCTTCCTTCTCCTTTCCTCTTCCTTCTTCTCTTCCCCTCTCTTCTCCTCTTCTCTCGTCTCCTCTTCTTCTTTCTATTCCAAAGTTATCATCCTTTCTCTCTTTATCAACTTCCTAATCACTACGCTTTCTCAATGCCTTCCTTCCTTCCTTCCTTCCTTCCTCCTCCTCCTCCTCCTCCTGGACATAGATCGCAACGAAGCATCAATTTACGTTCCTGGCAGCCATCGTAAGAAAGATTGTCGGCCACAGTTTCTCGTGACCCGCCCAAGTGTTTACCGCCGAGGAGGAGGAGGAGGAGGAGGAGGAGGAGGAGGAGGAGGTAGAGTACAAGTGGGTGCAAAGGGTTAGAGAAGAGAATTAAGAGAAAATGAAGAGGATGGAAAAGAAGAGGAAGAGGAGGAGGGAGAGGATTAGGAGGAGGAGGAGGAGGGAAGGAGGAGGAGGAGATGGTGGAAAAAGAAGAAGAAAAAGAAGGAAAACTGGAAGGAAGATTAATTGGTTCAGTAACAAGATATACAGAGAAGGAAGGAAGGAAGGAAAGAAAGAAAAAAAAAGATGAAAGTAAGGAAGATAAAGGGGAAGAATAGAGAAAGGAAGGGAAGGAAGGAAGGAAGAAGGGAAGAACAGAGGATATTGTTGATGAAATGGTGAAATTCAATAACTGGAGAGAGAGAGAGAGAGAGAGAGAGAGAGAGAGAGAGAGAGAGAGAGAGAGAGAGAGAGAGAGAGAGAGAGAGAGAGAGAGAGAGAGAGAGAGAGAGAGAGAGAGAGAGAGAGAGAGAGAGAGAGAGAGAGAGAGAGAGAAGAAAGGGGAGATAAAGAAAAAGAGGAAAGATGAAAGGAGAGAAGATACGAAACAAGGGAGGAAATAAACCGAGAGAGAGAGAGAGAGAGAGAGAGAGAGAGAGAGAGAGAGAGAGAGAGAGAGAGAGAGAGAGAGAGAGAGAGAGAGAGGAAAAGGAAACGTGTATTTAATGGAGAGTATAATAATGAATTCTCTCTCTCTCTCTCTCTCTCTCTCTCTCTCTCTCTCTCTCTCTCTCTCTCTCTCTTATCTCTAATTCAGGTCCCTCGAAAGGCTTCCAAACTCCCTCCATATAATGCAAAAGGATAAACACACACACACACACACACACACACACACACACACACACACACACACACACACACACATTTTAATCACCCTAGCCAGGTCGTTCTAAGGGGAGGGAGAGGCATTAGAGGGTGGTCGTTCTGAGGGGAGGGAGAGGCATTAGAGGGGGTCATTCTCAGGGGGGCGTTCCATAAGGGGGGGTCGTATGGGGCAGTGAGGGACAGGTGCGCGCCTTCACCTGGGGTTACCTGGGCATTAGGACCTCGTTACTCACCTGGTTATGGGGGGGGTAGGGGGAGGAAGGGAGGAGGGAGAGGGGAGGAGAGGAGAGAACTAAGTAAATGGAGGTAAAAACGAGAGAGGGAAAGACTGGGAAAGGGAAGGAGGTACGAAGGGAGGAGAGAATGGAGGAGAGTGAAAAGAGAGAGGTAGGAAACGGAAGGGAGGAAGGGGAGATAGGGAGAGGTGTTGCGGAGAGAAGGAAAAAAGGAGGAGAGAAGGGAGAGGAAAAGTAGAAGGAGGAAGAAAGGAAAGAGGTAGGGAGCGGAAGGGAGGAAGGGGAGGTAAGGTGAAGGGTTGAGGAGAGAAGAAAAGGAGGAGGAAAGGGAGAGGAAAAGTAGGAGGGAGAAATGAGAGAGGTGGGGAACGGAAGGGAGGAAGGGGAGGTAGGGAGAGGATTTGAGAAGAGAAGAAAAGGAGGAGAAAAGGGAGAGGAAAAGTAGAAGGAGGGAGAAATGAGAGAGGTAGGGAACGGAAGGGAGGAAGGAGATGGAAAGGGAAGGGCAAAGGGAAAAAGAGAAGGAGGAGGGAAGGGAGAGGAAGAGAAAGTAGAAGAGAGAAATGAGGGAGGGAGGAACCGGGAGGGAGAAAGGGGAGGGAAGAGGAGCAGGGGAGAAGGGAAGGGAAAGGGAGGAAGAGTGAAAGGAGGAAAAGTAAAAACGGATGAGGGAAAGGAGGAGAATAGGAGGGAGAGGGAAAAAGG
>NC_066544.1:17097652-17102652 GCF_024679095.1 Eriocheir sinensis
GATAGAAAGATAGATAGAGATAGACTAACACAGGAATATATTTGGTTAGGTTTAATTTGATTTTAGTTAATAAGTTAGGTTAGATTTTAAATTCCTCTCGTTACACATACAGTTAGGCGAAAAGTAGATAGACTGAAAGATACATAAAAAGATAGACAGAGTTAGTTAAATAAAAAGAAAGAAAGATAGAGAAACAAGAAAGATGGGAAAGACGAAATATTTAAGAAAGATAGGGTAAAAAAAAAGTGAAAAAAGATAATATAAGAAAAACATTAAAATTAGAACAAAAATACATATAGAGTTACAAAAAAGATAGATAGAGTTAGTTAAATAAAAAGAAAGTAAGATAGATTGAGAAGAAAGATACGAGAGACGAAATATTTAAGAAAGATGAAGGGCAAGAAAACAAGAAACAAGATAAAATAAGAAAGAAAAACAGGAAAATAAGAATAAAGATACATAGGGAGTTTCATAAAAGATAGATAGAGTTAGTTAAATAAAAAGAAAGAAAGATAGATTGAAAAGAAAGAGGGAAAAGACGAAATAAGGAAAGATGAATTGAAAACAAAGGGAAACAAGATAAAATAAGAAAGAAAAACAGGAAAATAAGGACAAAGATAGACAGAGAATTAGTTTAAAGATAGATAGATAGATAGATAGACAGAAATACATGACTGACTGATTGGTTACTTACTAAAACAGAAAAAAAGAACATGAATGGACAGACAAAGAGATACAAATAGACAGAGACAGACACACGCCGACCGATAGATAGATAGACAAATATCCGGATCAAGTCAATAGATAAAAAAATAGATAAAATTATTCAAACTCTGATAAACTAGAACAGTGATTGACGGACACCTTGACAGCTGACTAATTAATGTACACACGCACGCACACACACACACACACACACACACACACACACACACACACACACACACACACACACACACACACACACACACACACACACACAGAGAGAGAGAGAGAGAGAGAGAGAGAGAGAGAGAGAGAGAGAGAGAGAGAGAGAGAGAGAGAGAGAGAGAGAGAGAGAGAGAGAGAGAGAGAGAGAGAGGATCGAAGTCTAAATATAAGGTATCGAAGACCAACATTTTACCAATCATTTGCATGCTCTCTCTCTCTCTCTCTCTCTCTCTCTCTAACCAGTTTCCAGCCTCCAAAACCACCACTCTTTCCTCCTCCTCCTCCTCCTCCTCCTCCTCCTCTTCCTTCAAAGTTATTAAACCTCTCCGCTTCCTTTACCTTTCTTTATTCTTACCTTACCTTCTCTTACCTTACCTTGCCTTACCTTCTTCAGCTCTTTACCTTTATTTTCCTTCTGCCTTTTTCCTCCCTTTGTCTTCCCTTACTTTCCATTATTCTTCTCCAACCTTCCCTTACCTTCCCATTTCTTCCCTTTTTCTCTCTTCATCCCTTGCAATTCACGTCCCTTTTCCCCTTCCCTTCCCTTTACTTTACCTCACCCCTTCCCTTCTCCTCCCTTTATCCCTCCCTCCTTTCCATTTCATATGCTTATCTTTCAACTTTGACCTTCCATTTTTTTTTACCTTACCTTACCCTCAACTCCTTCCCTTCCCTTCCCTCCATCCCTACCTCTTAACAACACTCCTCCCTTCCCCTTTCACCCCTTTTCCCTTACCTATAATTATCTTTCACGTTTGACCTTTCATTATCGTCACCTTACCTTACTTACCCTCAACTCCATACCTTCCCTTCCCTCCATCCCTACCTCTTAACAAAACTCCTCCCTTTCCCTTTAATCCCCCCCCCCCTTACCTTTAGTCTTGCTGGGGGGCGTGCCGTGGTCGGGGTCACTGGGAGGCTCCTGCAGGTCGTGGTCCGTGTGGGGGGAAGGCCCGATGTAGGTGTAGGTAGAGCAGCCGTTGGTGAGGCGCGGCGCGGAGCTCTTCTGCGGACGAGGAAAAGATGGGGTTGAAATAGACGCAGACAGGGAGACAGCCAGACAGACAGAGACAGGCAGGCACACAGACAGGCACACAGACAGACAGACAGACAGACAGACAGAGACAGGCAGATACAGACAGACAGGCACACATACAGACAGATAGACAGACAGAAACACAGACAGACAGACAGGTAAAGAGAGAGACTAGAGAAAGGAAGGTGTAAAGATGATAAAAAAGATGAAAGGGATTAAGGAAAGCATGGGAAGAGGAAGAAAAGAGAGAAGGGAGAGGAGATTAGAGAAAGGAATAGCGAAGGGAAGAAAGAAAGATGGAGGAATAAAACAGAAGACAAGAGAGAAAGCGTGTTAAAGAATAAGAGATAGATAGATAATGAGACAGGTGGAAAGAAAAGCCGAAAAAAGAAAATGAGACAGAGAAATGAAGTGAAATAAAGAGAAAACTAATGAAATAAAGACTGGAATAATTGACAAGACAAGAAGAGAAGAGGGTGCATAGGAAGAGGAGAGGAAAGAGAGGAAAAGAGAGAGAAAGAGGGAGAAGGGACATAATGGAAAGAGGGATAAGGCAGAAGCAATGATGATAAAGGATAAGTGGCAAGAGAGAGAGAGAGAGAGAGAGAGAGAGAGAGAGAGAGAGAGAGAGAGAGAGAGAGAGAGAGAGAGAGAGAGAGAGAGAGAGAGAGAGAGAGAGAGAGAGAGAGAGAGTGTGTGCATAGAGAAAAAGAGAAACAGTAATAAGAGAAAACGAAAGATAAGGAATAGAAAAAAAAGCGAGATAGTGAAACACGGCAGGGCGGATCCGCAGACTTTATGTAAATACCGCCGGGACAGAAAAAGAACGATTACGTACGAGAAAGAAAAACGACAAATAGGATGTGTAGAAGAGGCAAATTAGGGACGAACTAAGGAGGAAAGGGTAATGAAATGTGAGCAAATATGTCCGTGGAGTTTAACTCGAGCCCAGCCGGAACATAAGTGAAATAAAGATGAAATACTGGAGAATTAGTCAATAGTGGGTAGCAAGGGAAGGAGAGAGACACGGAGGGAAGAAAGGAGGAAAGTTAAGAAAGATACAGAGAGAGAGAGGAAGCATAGGAGATGAACCAGACGAAATGAAAGAAAAATAAAGTTGGAATAAAGGAGAATGAATCAATTATGAAACAAGGAAACTAGAGAGAGAGGGAAGGAAGGAAGGGAAGGAAGGTAAAAGGTTAGGAAAGACACAGAGAGAGAGAGGAAGAATAGGAAATGAACCGGACGAAATGAAAGAAAAATAAAGATGAAATAAAGAAGAATGTATCAATTATGTAGCAAGGAAACTAGAGAGAGAGAGAGAGAGAGAGAGAGAGAGAGAGAGAGAGAGAGAGGGAAGGAAGGAAGGGAAGGAAGGCAAAAGGTTAGGAAAGACACAGAGAGAGAGAGGAAGAATAGGAAATGAACCGGACGAAATGAAAGAAAAATAAAGATGAAATAAAGAAGAATGTATCAATTATGTAGCAAGGAAACTAGAGAGAGAGAGAGGGAAGGAAGGAAGGGAAGGAAGGCAAAAGGTTAGGAAAGATACAGAGAGAGAGAGGAAGAATAGGAAATGAACCGGACGAATGAAAGTAAAAATAAAAATGAAATAAAGGAGAATTAATCAATTATGTAGCAGGAAAACTAGAAAGAGAGAGAGAGAGAGTGAAGAAAGGCAAAAGGTTAGGAAAGATACAGACAGAGAGAGGGAAAATATGAGGGAGGAACAAGAGAAAGGTGATGAAACATATGTGTGTGTATGGATCAAGAAAAGAAGAAAAGAGAGGAAGAAGGAAGGGAAGGAAACCGGAATGAATATGAAAGAAAGAGAGAGAGAGTGAGGAAGTATAGGGGAGACACAGGGTAAAACAGAAGAACGACAAAAGAAATGATATAATGAATGAGAGAAGAACAGAAGTGTGTGTCAAGGAAACTAGGGAAGGGGAGAGAGAGTGAAGGAGGGCGGAGTGATGAGGAAATAAGGACAGAGTGCGAATATCGAATGAAGAGAAGGAAAGGAAAAACAAGAGAAAGATGATGAAATATATGTGTGTCTATGGCCCAGTGGAGTGTGTCAAGGAATAACGAAAGGGAGAAAGAAGGAATGGAAGAATAATGATGAAAGGAAAGGGTACAAGCAAAGAGAATGAAGAGAAGGAAAGGAAAAAACAAGATAATGAAATATATGTGTGTGTGTCTATGGCTGAGTGGAGTGTATCAGGGAATAGAGAAGGGGAGAAAGAAGGAATGGAAGAATAGTGATGAAATGAAAGGGTAAAAACAAAGAGAATAAAGAGGAGGAAAGGAAAAACAAGAGAATGGTGATGAAATGTGTGTGCGAGGATCAGCGGAAAGAGTCAAGGGAGCTAAAGACAGATTCAGGAAAGACGAGTCAGGTGAAGAAGCAAAGAAAGACAGATGAAGAGAACGGAGGAACGAGAAGGAAGGATGTAAAGAGGATGGAAAAAGCGTAAAATAAAAGGAAAGAAAGAGAGATACAGGAAAGGAAAAAACTATGATGGCTAGACAAGACGAACCATGATAGAGGCAGATGAATAGAAAGGAAAAAAAAAGGAAAGAGAATGTAAATAGAAATAAAAGAACGTGAAATAAAAGAGAGAGAAAGAGAGGATAGAGGAAGAAACGAACTTAAATAAAAGGAAGAAAGAGAGATAGAGAGGAAAGGAAAAAACTATGATGGCTGAGCAAGACGAACCATGATAGAGGCAGATGAATAGAAAGGAAAGAAAAGGAAAGGGAATGTAAATGGAAATAAAAGAACGTAAGATAAAAGAGAGAAAGAGAGGAAAGGAATAAAGAATGACGGCTAGACAACACGAAGCGGATAAAGAAACAAAGATAGACGGAAAGAAAGAAGAAAAAATAGCACCACGATAAAGGAGGTGAAGCATACGAGGAAAAATATAGAGAAATGAAAATAAAGAGAAAAAGGAAAATAAGAAGGGGAAAATACCAACACAACGAACAAATAAAAAAGAAAGAAGAGATGAAAAAGCAAGAAAAAAACACC
>NC_066544.1:17105152-17107652 GCF_024679095.1 Eriocheir sinensis
AAAAAACAAACAAAAACACCCCAAAAAAAACACATAATAGGCCCTTCCCAAAAATCCGTTCCTCCGCGCCGTATTTCAAGCCATTACATGCAGGCGACTGAGGGAAACACGCTAAATGAGCCGGAAAGGGGGGAGGGGGGAGGGAGGGGGAGGGGAAGTGGAGGGGGAGGGGAGAGGAAGAGGGAATGGGAGTGAAAGTGAAGGGGATGAAGTGAAGGGAATTAGAGGAAGGGGAGTGAGGGGGAGTGAGAGGGAAGGGGAGGGAGGGGAAGGGAAGGGAAGGGAAGGGAAAGTGAAGGGAATTAGAGGAAGGGGAGTGAGGAGGAGTGAGAAGGAAGGGGAGAGGAGAGGAGTAGGGAGAGGAGGGGAAGGGAAGGGAAGGGAAAGTGAAGGGGAGGGGAGAGGAGAGGAGTAGGGAGAGGAGGGGAAGGGAAGGGAAGGGAAAGTGAAAGGGAGGGGAGAGGAGAGGAGTAGGGAGGGGAAGGGAAGGGAAGGGAAAATGAAGGGGAGGGGAGAGGAGAGGAGTAGGGAGAGGAGGGGAAGGGAAGGGAAGGAAATGTGAAGGGAATCAGAGGAATGTAATTGAGAGGAGAAGAAGGGGGAGGGAAAACAAGGGAGGGGAAGAGAAAAAAAGTAAAAGGGAAGGGAAGAAAACTAAGGGAGAGGAGAAGGGGAGGGAAGGGGAGCGAGGGGAGAGGGGAATGGAAGCGAGATAATAAAGGAAGAGAGGAGGAAAGGGAAGGGAAGAGGGGAAAGGTAGAGAAGGGAGGAGAAGGGGGAAGGGATTTGGATTGAAAGCGAAAGGAACAAGGTGAAGGGAATTAGAGGAAGGGGAGTGAGGGGAAGTGAGGGGAAATGAGAAGAGAGGGAAGGGAACGGGGAGGAGGGGGGAGGGGGAAGGGGAGAAGTAGAGGAAGGGGAGAGAGGGGAAGTGAGAGGGAATGAGGAGAGAGGGAAGAAAAAGGGGAGGAGACGGAGGAAGGGGAAGGGGAGAAGTAAGAGAAGGGTGGAAGGGAAAGAAGGGGAGATGAAGGGAATAATTAATAAATATGAAGGGAATAAACGGAGGGGACGAGAGGAAGGGAATTAAAGGAAAGGAAGAGAAAGAGAGGTTGAAGGAAAGAAGAAAGAGAAAGGAAAGGGAAGGGAAGGGAAGGGGAAGGAAGGGGAGGGAAAGGGATAGGCCAGGAGCATGAAAGCGAAGGGGAGGATAGGAAGGGGAGAGGAAGGGGAAGGAGAGGGGAGGGGTTTGGAGAAAAGGGGAAAGTAAGAAAGGGAAAGTAAGGGATGGGAAAGTAAGGGGAGGAAAAGTAAGGGGAAGGAAAGTGAGGGGAGAGAGAGAGAGAGAGAGAGAGAGAGAGAGAGAGAGAGAGAGAGAGAGAGAGAGAGAGAGAGAGAGAGAGAGAGAGAGAGAGAGAGAGAGAGAGAGAGAGAGAGAGAGAGAGAGAGAGAGAGAATGCAAAGTGAGAGGGGAATTAATGGGAAGGGAGGAAAGGAAAGGAGAGGAGAGGAGAGGAGAGGAGAGGAGAGGGAGTGAAAAAAAAAAGAGAAACAGGAGAAGCGAAGGGGAAGAGAGAGAAGGGTGGATGAAAGAGGGAAGAAGAGAAATACCGAAGAAAGGAAGGAAGGAAGGAAAATAGAAGAAGAAAGAGGAAAACACGAAAGAAGAGAGAGAGATAAGGAGATAAAATACGAAAGAAGAAGAAGAAGAGAAAAGAGAAGTAGAGAGACACAAAAGGAATGGAGAGAATGAAATAGAGGGAGGAAGGAAGGAGGGAAAAACATAAGTGGAGAGAAAAACAGGAGGAATGGAGAGAGGGAAAGGAGGGAGGAAGGAAGGAGGGAAAAAATACAAGTGGAGAGAAAAACAGAAGGAATGGAGAGAACGAAATGAAGGGAGGGAGGAAGGAGGAAAACATAGGTGGAGAGAAAAGCAGGAGGAATGAAGGAAGGATGGAGGGAAAAAAAGATGAGAGAGAGAAACAAGAGGGAGGGAGAGAACGAATGGGAGAAAGAAAGACGAAGAGAGAGAGAGAAGTGGAGAGGAGGAGGAGGAGGAGGAGCAGGAAAGATGAAACGAATGGAGGAAAGAGAGAGAGAAAAAAGAGAAACAGAATCAAGATGGAGGAATGGAATGATGGAATGGAGGGAGAAGGGAAGAACGAAAAAAAGAAAATAAAGAAGAGGAATATAGAGAGACAGAGAGAGAAGAATAGAGAAATAAAGACGTAATAAAGAAAAGAGGGAAAATAAAGATGAAAAGAAAATAATATAAAAGAAAGTAGAAGGAAAAAAGGAAAACAGGAGAAAAGACATAAAAACAAGATACAAAGAGAAGGAAAGGAGAAACAAAGACGTAAAAAGAAAAGAAAGAAAGGAGATAGAGAAAAAGAATAAAGAAAGGAAGAAAGAAAGGACAAAACAACATAAAATTACCGATAAAGTTCGTAGGTCATGTTTCTCAGTAGGTCGGAGAGAGAGAGAGAGAGAGAGAGAGAGA
>NC_066544.1:17117652-17122652 GCF_024679095.1 Eriocheir sinensis
ACACAGGCTGAGGAAGGGAAGATAGAGGAAAGGAAGGAATGACGGAGAGAGAAAGGCAGGGATGGAGAAAGGGAAGGAGGAAGGGAAAGAAAGAAGGGAGGGACAGAGTAAGAGAGGGAAGGAATGGAGGGAAGGAGGAAGGGAGGAAGGGATAAAAGGAGGAATAGGCGAATGAAAATAGGAAGGGAGAGAGGGAAGGGAGGTAGTGTTTGTCTCTAATATTCTTCCTTTCTTCTCTCCCTTATTCTAATATAATTCTCCTTCATCCTTCCTTTATCTCCTTTTCTTATATTTCTCCTTCAATTTCTTCTTTTTTCTCTCATGCCTCTCTTTCCTTTCTCTCCCTTTATTTTATTTTTCCTCCTTCCTTTCTCTCCCTTTCCAATATTTCCCTTCTTTCAACTCGTAAACGTAAACTTAACTATATTGAAGGTTAACATATGGAAAGGGAGTCAGCACCCACGTTTAACATCTCTCTCACACATACCGTTTTCTCTATCCCTTGTTTTCCGTCTGATATAATGTAGACCATAAACTTAACTTTTGACCCACGTTAGCATATGGAAAGCAGGACACACGCACACATAACATTGCCGTCCATATCTAGTCTCTCTCTCTCTCTCTCTCTCTCTCTCTCTCACACACACACACACACACACACACACACACACACACACATTTCAACTTCTCCATACCTTGTTCTGTGCCTTTAATATATGACAAAGGCACATAACCTCAACTCTCCCACACGTTAGCATATGGAAGCCAGCCACCCACGCATCCTTTCCCCCCGCCTCCACGCACATAACGTTACGGGCCGCCTATTGGACGTATCGCAGCCCCTTACTCCTGCCAGGCGTATGGTATGAGAACGTCTGTGTCACACCCTTGGAATTTAACGTATGGAAGCAAGTATTCAGGCAGGCAGGTAGTCAGGAAGTCGTAAGGGAGGGAAGGGAGGGAAGGGAGAGGGAGGGAAGGAAGGAGGGGATGGAAGGTGAGATAGAGGAAGGGAAGGAGGGAAGGAAAGGAGAAAGGGGGAATGAAAGAGGGAGGAAAGAAGAGATGGAAGGATGATTAGAGGAAGGGAAGAAGGGGAGGAAGAGATGGAGGAATAAGAGGAAGGGAAAATAGAGGAAAGGAATTAAGGAATGACGGAGAGAGGAAGGAAGGGAGGGAGAAAGGGAAGGAGGAAGGGAAAAAAAAAAGGAGGGACAGAGGAAGGGAGGGAAGGCAGGGAAGAGAGGTAGGTAGGGAGTAAGGAACGAATGAGGGAGTGAAGAAAGAAGAGAGCGAGGGAGGGAGAATGGAAGTAGGAAAGGAGGAAGAGAGAAAGGGAGGGAGGGAAGGAACCAGAAAAGGGGGAGGGAGGGATAGAGAGAGAGAGGCAAGCACACCTAACTCACCTCACATCCAATCAGGCACATAAAAGCCTCCCCGTAGAGCGTGACACAAGCGCCTGCAGCCTCGCCTCTCAGTCACACCTGCCTCCGATCACCGCCGGAACTTTCACACCCAAGTTTTAAAGAGCTTCGCCTATCGCCGCCATTCAAACTTTGCCGAGACTGGGGCGTAAGGTAAGTCAGGCCATACGCTATAGCTGCTTGTTGCCTCGGTGCTCAAATCCGGAACATTTTAGCGTTTGAGTTTTCTTATTTCGCCTTTTGCTGGTGTTATAAGTTTTTCGAGGGTTTAAATGCTAGGAAGGACATACACTATAGTAACTACGCGTTGCCTCAGTGCTCAAATCCGTCACATTAGCGTTTGAGTCTTCTTACTTCGTCTATTGCTGTATTGTAATTTTTCGAGGGTTTTAATGTTAGGAAGGGCATACACTATAGTAACTACGCGTGGTCTCAGTGCTCAAATCCGTCACATCAACCTATGAGACTCCTTATTTATCTTATTTTTCCTTACGTTTCCTCGTCTTCCTCCTTTTCTTCTTCTTCTTCCTCCTCCTCTTCCTCTTTCTCTTCCTCATTAACACTAGAGCTTCCTAACTTTGTCTATTTCTCCTTCCTTTTCCTACACCTCTTCCTCTTCTTCTTCCTCTTCCTCTTTCTCTTTCTCTTTAAACCAAGTGCCTCCTTACTTCTACTACTTCTTACTTATCCTCCTCCTCTTCCTCTTCCTCTTCCTCATCAACAGAAATCACAGGTATAGGGAGGCGTAGGTGTGAAATACAATACAATACAATACGAATACAATGGAAAAAGTGAAAGTGAAAGTAAAATGAAAGTGAAAGGCAATGACCAGGGTAGGAATAGGTTAATAAATGTTCTGTTGAGTTTAATGAATAGGAGGGTGAGGTGAACATGACTTTGCCCCCCCCCCTCCCCCCCCCTCCCTCCTCCTCCTCCTCCTCCTGCCAGCATCCAATCACATTTCAAAGCGTTGTAATACTAATATCCACTAAACATCAACCGTTACTGCCAGGTGTGTGTGTGTGTGTGTGTGTGTGTGTGTGTGTGTGTGTGTGTGTGTGTGTGTGTGTGTGTGTGTGTGTGTGTGTGTGTGTGTAACTTACATCCTCGTTCGATTCCCAGTGGAGCAGAGAGGGTGTAAAGTTGGTCCGCCGATAACACCTCCACCACCTCCACCACCTCCACCTCCTCCACCACCACCACTACTGCTAATGATGGTGATGATACTGGTGATGCTAATATTATCACCACCACCACCTCCACCACCTCCACTACTTCCACCTCCACCAGACTCACCACCACTACAGCAGCATTCCCTTCCACCACCACCACCACCACCACCACTTCCACCTCCACCAGACTCACCACCACTACAGCAGCATTCCCTTCCACCACCACCACTACCACCACCACCACCACCACCAGACTCACTACCACTACAGCAGCATACCCTTCCACCACCACCACTACCACCGCCACCACTTCCACCTCCACCAGACTCACCACCACTACAGCAGCTTTCCCTTCCACCACCACCACTACCACCACCACCACTTCCACCTCCACCAGACTCACCACCACTACAGCAGTTTTCCCTTCCACCACCACCACCACCACCACCTTCATTCTATTGCACAAAATGACCCCATCAGTTTATATATCGAAGGGAATTTCTAACTGAATGAGGAGGAGAAGGAGGAAGGGAGAGGAGGAGGAGGAGGAGGAGGAGGAAGAGACGTGGAATGGAGCGAAACAAAGTGGACAATGGGTAAGAGGAAGATGAGGTGAGGTGGAATGATGTGGAAGACGGAGGAGAAGAGAAGGGAGAAGAATGGAGACGGAGGAGGAGGAGGAGGCAGAGAGAAGGAGGCAGGGAGGGAGAGAAGGAGGAGGAAATGACAATAGAAACACTGAGAATAAGAAGGAAGGGAGGAAGGAAGGAAGGAAGGAAGACCAGCATGAAGGACAGAAGTGAAGGATACCCGGAGCCCTTCCCATCCTTCAGGACTCACACCAACAACACCGTAGGAAGAGAGGAGGTAAAGAAGGAAGGAAGGAAAAACAGCAAGGAGGAAAAGAAGGAAAGAAGGAAGGAAGGAAGGACAAAAATGAAGGATCCCGGACTACTTCACATCCTACAGGACTCATCGCGAGGTTACAGTAGGAAAAGAGGAAGAAAGAAAGGAAGGGTTGCAGAGGGGAAAATAAGGAAGGGGTAAGGAAGGAAGGTAAGGAATGAAGGACACTTATGAAGGATCCTACACCCCTTCCCCTCCTGCAGGACTCACCGCGAAGTTGCCGTAGCCGAGGTGGTCACAGGAGCACTGGCAGCGAAGAATGTGCTCCTGGATGTCTGTGGGAAGGTCCTCCAGACTCCTGCTGAGGCGCCGAGACCCGCCCGCCGAGCCAGCCCCGTCCTCGCTATCGCAACCACCACCGCCGCCGCCGCCTTGCCACCTGCGCCCGCCCGATGACCCCACCTGCGGACACACACACACGCACATACAGAAAGGTGCACATACATATATATAAACACACACACGTATACATATTTGAAGGCATACGTACATACACACATATAGCTATACATATACATACATAAATACACACACACACACACACACACACACACATAAACACATACATACTTACATACAGACAGACAGACAAACAGACACACAGACAGACACACATACATTCATACACACAAACATACATACATACATACTCAACACACATTTAAATAGGCATGAGCTTTGTTTTGGTGGAGAATTCACGGTCTACACACACACACACACACACACACACACACACACACACACACACATAGCCAGTCGAGTGTAATTCAGAAATCGTTGACCAAGGAATGCGTGACTGACTGGCTGACTGACTAACTGACTGAATGACTGACTGACTAACTGAAAGGAATAAAGAATAGAAATAAAGGAAAAACAAAGGAAAATTGAATAATGGAAAAAGGAAGAGAGAGGAAGGAAAGGAAGGAGAGGGAAGGGTATTTTGTACGCATTTCCTGACCCCATGATTGACTGACTGACTGACAAGGAAGATCTAAGAGCCTTCCCTGACCCTCTCCTTCCTTTCCCTTCCTTCCTCCCTGCGTTCCTTCTCTGTCTCTCCTTTCCTTCCTTCTTTCCTTCCTTCCTTTCCTTCATTCATTCATTGTCTCTTTCCCATCTTTCTTTCCTTCCATCCTTACTTCCCTACCTCCCTCCCTTCCTTCCTCCCTCTGTTCCTTCTCTGTCTCTCCTTTCCTTCCTTCTTTCCTTCCTTCCTTTCCTTCATTCATTCATTGTCTCTTTCCCATCTTTCTTTCCGTCCATCCTTACTTCCCTACCTCCCTCCCTTCCTTCCTTCCTCCCTTCTTCCTTCCTTCCTTCTTCCATGCCTCCCTCTATACCTTACTCTCTCCCTCCCTTCCTTCATCCCTGCTTCCTTCCTTCCTTCCTTTCTTTCCTCTCTCGTTTCTTTCCTCCCTTCCTTCCTTTTTTCTTTTCTCCCTTTCTTCCCTCCTTCCATCCCTCCCACCTTCCTCCCTTCCTTCCTCCCTGCCTCTCT
>NC_066544.1:17127652-17137652 GCF_024679095.1 Eriocheir sinensis
GAGGTGGAGGTGAGGGTGGAAGGTAGTGGTGATGAGTGGAGTGGTGATGAAGTGCAAAGTGGAGTTGATAGGTCTAGTGGAGGTGGTGATGGTGGGTGGTGGTGGCGGTAATGTTGGTAATGGTGGTGGTGGTGGTGGTGGAGGTAGTGGAGGGAGGTAATGGGCCGGAAAGGAACAATGTGTGTGTGTGTGTGTGTGTGTGTGTGTGTGTGTGTGTGTGTGTGTGTGTGTGTGTGTGTGTGTGTGTGTGTGTGTGTGTGTGTGTGTGTGTGTGTGTGTGTGTGTGTGTGTGTGTGTTGCCGGGCTATTTCCCAAAAGTTGAAAAATTATCTCCACCAATAATATAATTGTTCACGAGTGGCAAAGCAATTACCGTGATTAGGCTTATTAATGTCCTTGTTGTAGTGGTGGTAGTAGTAGTAGTAGTAGTAGTAGTAGTAATAGTATCATCACATCACCATTATACATTCACCACCATCACCACCACCACCACCACCGTCACCACCATCACCACTACCACCACCAGAATCACGTATTAAATAAAACAAATCAATATGACGCAAAAAAAATATATAAAAAAATACTTTGGCAAAATTTTCCGCATCAAATCTTCATAAATAATAATTCTCGCGGGAAACAAAAAAAAACAAAAACAAAACTGAAAAACAAAACACATAATAAATTAATATGCAAACAAACACGATGGAGAGGGGAGAGAGAGAGAGAGAGTCCCGCCATGTCCTTGTTCTATTCCAATCACCCAGGACGTGACCAAGCTCTCTCTCTCTCTCTCTCTCTCTCTCTCTCTCTCTCTCTCTCTCTCTCTCTCTCTCTCTCTCTCTCTCTCTCTCTGATATATTTGACATACATTGCAATAGGAGAACAAATGCTATAAATCTCTCTCTCTCTCTCTCTCTCTAATAATCACTTATATATCACATCTGACGTTTTTTATTCCTTCCTTCTTCCGTTTCCTCCTTTCTTTCCACATCATCTCTCATCTCTCTCTCTCTCTCTCTCTCTCTCTCTCTCTTTCCGTCCGGCGTTCTCTTCCCGTTTTCTATGAAGAGTGATAAAGAGAACGGGCCGCCCTAAATCTGTCAAGGGGAGACCATAAAGAAAGGAGCAAAATGTCCGTATGTTCGGGGCTGAGGTGGCGAGGATGAGCTGTTGCATTGTGGAGGGATGGGAGGGAGAGAGGTAGAGAGGGAGCCAAGGTAGAGGGAGGAGGGGGAGAGGGAAAAGAACAGAGGGGGGTAGGGAGAGTATGGGAGGGAGGGAAGGAGGGAGGGAGGTGACAAGAATGAGGAGTTGCATTGTGAAGGGAAGGGAGGGAGGGAGAGAGAGAGGGGGGGAAGACAGAGAGAGGGAGAGGGGAGGAGGGGAGAGAGGAGGGGTAGCGGGAACAAAAGAAAGGAAGAAGAAGAAGAAAGTGACAGAAGAAACAGACTGAGATAAGGAAGGAAAGCGAAATGGGAGAGATACTGGAATGGAAGAAGGGAGGAAGGGAGAAAATGGGAGGGAGATGAAAAGGATGGGAAGGAAGTAGAGAATAACATAGTACATAAGGAAGAGAAGAAGGGAGAAGGAGGAAGAGAGAGGAAAAGGATGTAAGAGGGATGGAAGGAAAGGGAAAATGAGAGATAGAAGATGGGAAGGAGAGAAAGGGGGAGAGAGAATGGGAAGGGAGGAACAGAGGTTGGGAAGAAAGGAGAATGAAAGAGAACAGGAGAATGATAAGAAAAAAAAAGAGAGGAGACAAAAGAGAGAGAGAGAGAGAGAGAGAGAGAATAAAGGAAAGGGAGAGGGATGGGAAGGAAGGAAAGGAAAGAAGGAAGGAAGGGAGAAAACAATATTACTCTCTCTCTCTCTCTCTCTCTCTCTCTCTCTCTCTCTCTATAACACACAGATGTCACCTCAGGATGAATGAGTCAAAATGAGAGAGATCATGACCAATATCCTGCTTCCTCCTCCTCCTCCTCCTCTTCCTCCTCCTCCTCCTCCTCCTCCTCCTCCTCCTCCTCCTCCTCTTCCTCCTCCTCTTCCTATCAACCTTTCCTCCTCCTCCTCCTCCTCCTCCTCCTCCTCTTCTTCCTCCTCCTCCTCCTCCTTCTCCTCCTCGTAATCCTCTTCTCCATTCCATCATCATCCACTACCATTATCATCCCCCCTTCATTATACCACAAACACCACCTCCGCCTCCTCTTCTTCCTCCTCCTCCTCCTCTTCCTCCTCCTCTTCTTACTCATAATCGTACATCACCCTCTTAACTTTTTTTCTTCTTCCTTTTTTTTGTGTATTGTTTCCTTTTTCTTGTCTTTATATTATTTTATTCTACGTTTCCTTCTTTGCATTTTTCTTCTCCAGTTTTCTGCCTTTATATTCGTTTTTCCACCTCATTGTTTTCTTACTTTTCCCCTGTCCTCCTTCTCCTCTTCCTCCTCCTCCACCTCCTCCTCCTCCTCCTGGTGCAGTACAAGTTTGACACGTCGGCCACACATAGTTTTCTCAGCGTGACAAGGAGCAAGGAACTGTCTGTAGCAGCGAGGGAGAAGGCGAGACACTGACACTCAAGTTTTCTTCACGTCAAGCGCCGGGAATAGGGAATGAGCTGAAGGAGGTAGGAGGGAGACACTACGCAGTCTGATTTAACTTAACCTAATGCTCCTGAGTCCTGACCCTTCCTCTGCCCTACTAATAGTCTTGGGGAGGTCACTATTTAAGCCACCCAACATGACCTCTTAGTTTTCTTCAAGCCAAGCGTCGGGAATAGGGAATAAGCTGAGGAAGGGAGGAGAGAGACACTACGTAGTTTGATTTAACTTAACCTGATGCTCCTGACCCTTCCTCCACCCTACTAATAGTCCTGGGGGAGGTCACTATTTAAGCCACCCAACATGACCTCTAAGTTTTCTTCAAGCCCCGTTAACACTGTGACTAAGCTGAACGACTACCCAGCGACTTTTCCATTTGACAAGTTGGTCCTGACTCCTCCACCTACTAGAAGGGGGAGGTCACTATTTGGGCACCCAACATGACCTCTAAGTTTTGCCGACTCTCTGGGACATAAAGCTGAAGAAGGGAGGAGAGAGACACTACGTAGTTTGATTTAACTTAACCTGATGCTCCTGACCCTTCCTCCACCCTACTAATAGTCTTGGGGGAAGTCACTATTTAAGGCACCCAACATAGCCTCCAAAGCCCCGTTCACACTGTGCCGACTCTGGGCCTCGACTACCCAGCGACTTTTCCATTTGACAAGTTGGTTCCACCGCTCCAAGAAGGGGGGGAGGTTTTGGTGTCTTCTAGCGGTGCCTTCTCGGACATTCGCCAACTAGTTGCGTTGTGCCGTGCTAACCCGTCACGACGTCGGCGCAGCATTCGGCAAGTCTCAAGACCTCTTTCAAGATACGCCCGACCATTTCACATCAACACCCAAGACCTCGTGTACCCTAGAGTCGTGGGTTTGTCGTGGTCCAGAGTCGGCACAGTGTGAACGGGGCTTAAGTTTTATTCAAGCCAAGCGTCGGGAATAGGGAATAAGCTGAAGGAGGGAAGGAGACACTACGTAGGCTGCCTTAACTTAACTCCATGCTCCCTTCTCCTACACCCTCCCTAACCTGATTGATAGCCTTGTAGGGAGTCATTATGCAGGCTACCTTCACCTGACCTAGAGCTCCTGTCCCTCCGGCTACCCTCCTAACAAGCTCTGAGGAGAAACTATGTAGGCTACTCAACCCGCTCTCAGCCAAGGCCTCCTAGAACACAAGGCCTGAGCATGGAGTTGGTGAAGTCACATATGCAAGGGTGCTGTCGATGCTGAGATACTGTTGGCCGTATTACTAAACATTTCGTCGCCCAAGTTCACCTATTTGACAAGGCTTTTGAAGGAGTTTTGGGCATTTCCAGGAGTAGTTTTATGACCCTGGTGGCAGTTTGATCTTTCTTCTGTACCATGAACCTCAAGAAACACTCATTAGAACCTGACTGACCCTCTCTTTGACCTTTAGAAATTGCCGATGTGAGAAACCTGTGAGAGACCTGTGCCTCGCCTTCCCACAGAGAAACAAAAGTAAAATCTTGATGTAAGTGTTTGATAAAGAGAATAATATAAACGCCTTGCCTCATCCCCCTCTTCTCCGACCCTGACAGCCACGAACTCCTGCTTCTAACCGTGTAAGATTACTTATTTAACAATTATTTTCAGTACAAAGATCTAAAATTAAGGAAAAGGGAATAAAATTGAAGATAGGCAAAGTAAAGTGAGAAATAATAAAAAAAACTAAAGATACGAATATTTACGGAGGAGAATAGACAGACAATCACAAAGACACATTGAATCAAAGCTAAAGATAATAAAGTGTAAGCTCGACAGTGAAGATTATATAAACAGTGCGCGTTGGTTCACCGGAGGGTAAGCCGCTCAGGGCATAAGAGCGTGTAAGAGGGAGAGATTATTGGCGAGAAACCCGAGGCGGAGAGGTGGACGGCGAGGCGAGAGCGGCGGCGGCGGCGGCAGGAGTTATACGAGGGTAGGAAAAGGCGAGAGAGAGAGAGAGGAAGAAAAAAATCTTAATTCGCCGGGAAATATATTATAAACTTCCGATGCGGGTAAAAATACAAGTGTGAGAGGGAGTATCGGGCTGAAACGGAACTCTTGAACGTGTGAGGAATAAATAGCGAACGAGATTAGAATAGGAGAGGAAAATCATAAGGAAAGTAAAATTATAAGTTCGTGGAAAGAGTAAGTGACAGAAGGCGGTTGAAAGAGTAGGATAAAAAGGATTATCGGGGTGAAACGCAACTCTTGAACGTGTGAGGAATAAATAGCGAACGAGATTAGAATAGGAGAGGAAAATCATAAGGAAAGTAAAATTATAAGTTCGTGGAAAGAATAAGTGACAGAAGCCGGTTGAAAGAGTAGGATAAAAAGGATTATCGGGGTGAAACGCAACTCTTGAATGTGTGAGGAATAAATAGCGAACGAGATTAGAATAGAAAGAAAGGAAAATCATAAGGAAAGTAAAATTATAAGTTCATGGAAAGAATAGGTGACATAAGCCGGTTGAAAGAGTAGGATAAGAAAGATTATCACACTGGAAACACGTGCAATGAACTACTGAAGGAGGAAAGTGATTAAAATATAAGAAAAGTAGAATACTAAGCCTTATTAAACTATCACTGGGCTCATAAAACTACCTCCCATGGAAATACTAACACTATCTACACTACAAAAGCCTTACCAAATGTGTGTGTGTGTGTGTGTGTGTGTGTGTGTGTGTGTGTGTGTGTGTGTGTGTGTGTGTGTGTTTACAGAAAAAGAGACAGTTCATGGGCGTGAAAAATAAAGAAAACAATAATGAAAAAAAAAGCCCGCTACTTACTGCTCCTGAATAGAGTACAGAGGAGTGGCCAAAAAGAGAGGTCAATTTCGTGTGTGTGTGTGTGTGTGTGTGTGTGTGTGTGTGTGTGTGTGTGTGTGTGTGTGTGTGTGTGTGTGTGTGTGTGAGATATTGGACCTGACTCGGAAAATATATATCAGGGCGTAATGGAGAAATGTAATGCGCGCTTCCTACTCATATTTTTCTGGTATTATTTTCCTCCTCCTCTTCTTCCTCATCTTCATTTTCTTCTCTCTCCTCCTCCTCCTCCTCCTCCTCCTCCTCCTCTTCTTCTCATAATCATCTTTTTCTCTCATTCTGGTTTTCGCTTTCCTGTTCTCATTATTCTTCCTTCAATTTCTGCTTCTTGTTCTTCTTGTTCTTCTTGTTCTTCTTGTTCTTCTTCATCTTCCTCTTCTTCTTCTTCTTCTTCGTCTTCTTCTTCTTCTTCTTCTTCTGGATATTTTTTCTTTTTCCATCTTTTGCTTTATACAACCTCCTCTTTATCTTCTTCTTTTTCTTCTTCTTCTTCTTCTTCTTCTTCTTCCTCCTCCTCCTCCTCCTCCTTCTCGTTTTACTTCTCTTGTTCTCATCACTCTTACTCCAATTCCTCCTCCTCCTCCTTCTTCTTCTTCTTCTTCTTCTTCTTCTTCTTCTTCGTTTTCTTCTCCTACCTTCTTGCTTTATGTACCTTCCTCCTCCTCTTCTTCCTCCTCCTCTTCCTCTTCCTCCTCCTTCTCCTTCTTCAGTTTCCCATTATTCTGAATTGCCTCTCTCTTCCTTCCGCTTCACCTACTCTCTCTCTCTCTCTCTCTCTCTCTCTCTCTCTCTCTCTTTCTACATCTTCACATGATCCTCCTCCTCCTCCTCCTCCTCCTCCTCCTCCTCCTCCTCCTCCTTCTCCTCCTCCTCCTCCTCCTCGTCTTCTCTTCATCCTTCTCCCACATCACCTTCATCTTCGTCATATTTTTCACAAACTCCTCCTCCTTCTCCTCCTCCTCCTCCTCCTCCTCCTCCTCCTCCTCCTCCTCCTCCTCCTCCTCCTCCTCCTCCTCTGTATTATGCAGGTGAATCACGGCCTGACAGCTTGGAAGTCTCAGGTGAGGAAGAGGACAGGTGACTCTCTCTCTCTCTCTCTCTCTCTCTCTCTCTTTGTGTATCTGTTTGTTTGTTTCTTTTTTCTTTTTCTCTTTTATTCCTTATTTCATATTTTCTCTTCCTTTTTTTTCTGTCCTCCCCTCTCTCTCTCTCTCTCTCTCTTCAATCACGTAGTGGGCCAAAGTCGACCAACTAAAACTACTGGGAGAGAAACTTCCTTCTATCCCTCCCGCGGGGGTGGAGGGAAGAGGGAGGGAAGGGGAAGGGAAGAGGGGAAGAGGAGAGGGAAGGGAGGGGAGAGGGAAAGAATGGGAAGGGTTAGCGGAGACACAATTGAGGAGGAGGGAGGGAGGGAGGGGAGGGGAGGTGGAGGTGGAGGTAAAATTGAGGAAGGGGAGAGAACGAGGAGGAATATAAAAGAAGGGAAAGAAAGGGGAAGGAGAGAAGGAGGAAGAGGAACAGAAAGAAAAAGGAAAGAAAAGAAAAGGAAGGAAGGAAAGGAAGAAAAAGATGGAGGAGAAAGAAGAGGAAAAAGAGGAGGTAAGAGAGGAAAAGAAGGAGGAGGAGGAGGAGGAGGAGGAGGAGTTGCTAGAATCTTCCTCTACTTTTATTTTGGATCGAGAGAGAGAGAGAGAGAGAGAGAGAGAGAGATTCCTTCGCTTTCTTTTCTTCATTTCCTCTTTTTTTCTTTTATCTTTTCCTCCTCTTCCTCCTCCTCCTCCTCGTCCTTGTCCTCCTCCTCCTTCTCGTATTTCTTTGAATCATCCTTTCGCTTCTTCGCTTTCCATCTCTTCTTCCTCCTCCTCCTCCTCCTCCTCCTCCTTCTCTTTTCAGCCATCTTCCTCCTCCTTCCTCTCCATTTCTTTTAAACTCTTTTTAAGTAATCCCTCCTCCTCCTCCTCCTCCTCCTCCTCCTCCTCATCCTGTAATTCGAACCAGATCGAAAACAGTTATGAAGCTTCAGAAACTCTCTCTCTCTCTCTCTCTCTCTCTCTCTCTCTCTCTCTCTCTCTCTCTCTCTCTCTCTCTCACTCCTCCTCCTCCTCCTCCTCCTCTTTCCTCATTTTTCCTCCTTCTCCTTCATTATTATTCCTCCTACTTTTTCCTCTCCTCCTCCGCTTCCTCCTCCCTCCTTCCTTCCTTCCTTGGTTTCTCATTCTTCATATATCTCCTCCTCCTCCTCCTCCTCCTCCTCCTCTTCCTCCTCCTCCTCTTTTTTCCAGTTCTTATCTCCGCCATTTATTTTTCTCCTCTTCTTTTTTTCATTCTTTCTTCTTTCTTTCTTTCTTTTATCTTTCCTTCTTTCCTTCCTTCCTTCCTTCCTCCCTCCTTTCCATTCCTTCTTTCTCTTTCTCTCTCTCTTCCTACCTTCCTTCCTTCCTTCCTTCCTTCCTTCCTTCCTTCCTTCTTTCTTTCTTTCCTTCCTTCCTTCCTTCCTTCCTTCCTTATCGTCTATGGAAAACTTTTTCGGCTTTTATTCGAATACTTGTTTTTCACGCGCTTAATTTTCTCTCTCTCTCTCTCTCTCTCTCTCTCTCTCTCTCTCTCTCTCTCTCTCTCTCTCTCAATTGCTTCTTCCCTCCCTTCTCTTATCCTCATTTTTCTTTTCCTCCTCCTCATTCCCTCTCTTTCTCCCTCCCTCCCTCCCTCCCTCCCTCCCTCTCTCTCTCTCTCTCTCTCTCTCTCTCCACGTTTCTCCAATCTTTCTTTTTTCTTTTTCTTTTCTTTCTTTTTTCTTCCTTTTAATTTCAGTATACTCATTTTTTCATATTTTCTCTCCTTCTTTCTCTCATTCTCTCCTTTCTCATACACTCTCTCTCTCTCTCTCTCTCTCTCTCTCTCTCATTTTCATTCTTCTTGACGGATTATTCATTCCTTCACTCCTTCCTCCCTTCTTACCACCTCCTCCTCCTCCTCCTCCTCCTCCTCCTTCTTCTCCTCCTCCTCCTCCTCCTCCTCCTCTATTCTTTCCTACTTTCCATTCCTCCAAGTTTATCCCGCCTATATTTCTTTCTTTTATCCTCTCTCTCTCTCTCTCTCTCTCTCTCTCTCTCTCTCTCTCTCTCTCTCTCTCTCTCTCTCTCTCTCTCTCTCTCCTTTCATCTCTTCTTCCTTCCCTCCTCTCTGTTTGTGCATAAGAGAGAGAGAGAGAGAGAGAGAGAGAGAGAGAGAGAGAGAGAGAGAGAGAGAGAGAGAGACATCCACAAGGAAGGTAAAAAAGGTACACACACACTCACACACACACACACACACACACACACACACACACACACACGTTAAGTTGAGAGGTGACTAAAAAATAAAACTACCCTCTCTCCCCCTCAGCACAAGTAGCTACCGAAAGCCGAGGGATCGAACGTTTGGCCGCTCAGTTGTAAGTCGATACCCAGAGTCACTGAGCCACGAATGGTAAGGAATGGGAGACGGAATAGAAGGGGAGGGAAGGAGAAAAGAAAGATAATGAAAGGAAGGAGGAGAGAGAGAGAGAGGAAATAGATTGAGAGGAAGAAATAAAGGAAGATTAAATTGGTCGGTAAGGGAGAGGAGAGGGGGAGAGGGAAGAGGGGGAGAGAGAGGGGAGGAGAGAAAGAATGGGAGAGGGAGAGAGTGGGGGAGAGGGAGGAGTAAACGGGAGGGATGTTAAGGATGGGGGGAGAGAGAGAGAGAGAGAGAGAGAGAGAGAGATCACTGATGAGGGAGGGTAAGGGAGGGAGGGAGGTAAGAGGGGGGAGGGGGGGATAACATGACACGATTAATACGCCTTTTAAATTATCTTCACGGATGCTTGACTCTGACGGCACCCCCCCCTCCCTACCCCTCCCACCCCCATTTCTCCTCCATTCTCTCTCTCTCTCTCTCTCTCTCTCTCGCTCTCTCTCTCTCTCTCTCTCTCTCTCTCTCCTTCCGTTATTCTCCCTCTCTCCTTTTTCGCCCTTTATTCTCCTTTCTCCCTCCTCTCTTCCTCCCTGCCACTGTTACAACCTCACTACCCTTCCTATCCATCTCCCTTTCCAACTCCCTTTCCACCTCCCTTTTCTCCCTTTCCTCCCTGATAAAGTTACTCCCTTCCCACCTTCCTTCCTTTCCTTCCTGACACTCCTACCCTTCCCCCCTTCCCTCTCTTTCCTCCTCCCTGCCCCCTTTCCTCCCGTCCCTCCATTTCCTCCCTGATGAAGCTACTGTACCTACCCACTCCCTTCACTCCCTTCCCACCTTCCTTCCTTTCCTTTCTGACACTCCTACCCTTCCTCCCTTCCCTCCCTTTCCTCTTCCCTGGCACTGTACCTCTCCCTGCCCATCCCTGTCCCCCCACCCTTTCCTCCCTGACAAAGCTACTGTACCTACCCCCTCCCTTCACTCCCTTCCCACCTCCCTTCCTTTCCTTCCTGACACTCCTACCCTTCCCCCCTTTCCTCCTCCCTGGCACTGTTACTCTCCCCCCCCCCCCCTTAGCTTCGTGATCTTCTGTCTGGCACTCGTCCACGGTGCCCCATCACGCCTGACACTGATCGCTTTGGCTC
>NC_066544.1:17147652-17152652 GCF_024679095.1 Eriocheir sinensis
AAACTCTGGCACAGCAGAAGAGGCTGTATGCGCTTAAATAGTTAGGTATCCAGATGGAATAGTATGAGAATAGGCCAAGCGCTCGTTTTAGAGAGGGTGAATCATTAGGAACTGGCATTTCTATCAGGAGTCTGATACGATCTGGATCAGGGCGCAGAGAATTATCGGAGATGCAATACCCAAGATGAGTAATTTCTTTTAAGCCGTAGTGACACTTATCAATGTAAGCATAGGTGGCTTGCAATTTGTTGTCAGCTATGATAGAGTCCATGATTCTCTGAAAAACAGCAACGGAGTTTGTCAGACCGAAAGGAACTCTGGTAATTGAAGTAACTGTCCGTCAGCCTCAAAAGCAGTGTACTGTTTCTCCGTTTCTCGTAAGGGAACTTTATAGTAAGCATTTTTCAGATCAAGTTTGCTGAATATTTTGTACTTAGCCATCTTGTGAATTAAATCATGAATACGAGGCATTGGGTGAGCGTCCAGTGACGTAAAACGGTTTATGGTACGAGAGTCATCAACAACCATGCGCCGCTTGTGTCTCTCATCGCTTGTTACTAGCACTTGAGCTCTCCAAGGGGACTGACTCTTCTCTACAACACTTTCTTGTAACAAAGACTGTACTTCCTCATGAATAAACTCTTCATCCGACCTCGAGAACTTACGAGAACACGTGGAGACTGGCTTTGTATTAGGGGACAGGTTAGGGAAGGAGGATGGAGGATCAATAGACATTGATGCTACGTTACATATAGTTAGTTTAGGTAAAGA
Organism: Eriocheir sinensis; assembly: GCF_024679095.1. Lineage (NCBI taxonomy): Eukaryota > Metazoa > Arthropoda > Malacostraca > Decapoda > Varunidae > Eriocheir > Eriocheir sinensis. The sequence goes on from NC_066544.1 coordinate 17,148,424, forward strand.
TCCATCCAAAGTGAATTTCACAGCCTGGTATTTTTCCATGAAGTCTCTGCCCAAGATTACTTTATAACAACTGGGGAAGAACTGACAACTTTAACTGAGGATACAGACTGTCGTTAACTTTCAGGTTGACAAAGCAATGTCCTCCGGGAGTAGAAACTTGGGAAGAAGCAAGGGTGACATCAGTCTTTGAAGGGTACACAGGAATATTTAAGTTTTTCACAACTTGTGGATGGATGAAACTAATAGTACTTCCACTGTCAATAAGGGAGTTCACTTGCAGTTCATTGACACTCACAGAAATTGTAGAGCTCCGCGGCGTAGTAACAGACGCTAATACTGGAGTGGCGGCAGTAGTTGGTGTCAGGGCGCAGTGTCCACAGGGAGGGACCGGGGAGGTAGAGCCAGTTTTCAAAGCTTTGATGGCCTCCTCGTATGATGGGCAGTCGGTGATGTGGGTGTATGCTTCTGGAGAGATGTAGTTGACGAGCAGCTTCAACTTGTCAGGTGCAGGAGATATAGACTGAATGAAGTTATTGAAGGTGCAGAGCCAGTGGTTCCACTGAGCAGGCGTAGTGTCTTGTGCACCCTCTAAGCGTTCAGATTTCAGTAGTCTCTCCATCTCCAGCTTGCTTCATGGATTCTTGCCGAGTAAATTGTCGTGACGGAATAAGTAAACCACCTCAAAATCCCTTTTCTCCAGGCTTTACTCGGCAAGAAAACCCTAGGTGCGTACAGTACCTGCAGCCCGAGTGCACTGGCTTCATCGACGAAGAAACTAGATACGTTAGTTTCGATACCATATAATACGATTCATATTACATACGAATCACCTATCCCGAACGATACATATGAAACACTAAAACGAACAAGCACTAAAACCCCAACAAATACAGACAGCTTAAACTATAGAATCACCACACTACTACTACTAAAATGGTTAAGTGAGAAATATGGAAGGAATTAAAGTGGATATATTTTTTTTTTCTCTTTCTCTCACTGTATGTTTATCTCTCTATCTATCTATCTAGCTATCCCTCTCTCTCGTCCTCTTCCTGTCTCCTCCTCTCCCTCCCCCTCCCTCTCCCTCTCTCTCTCTCTCTCTCTCTCTCTCTCACCCCTACCCCCCTCCCCACACACACACACCGGAAGGACCCCAAATGAACTCTCCTCTCCTCTCCTCTCCTGAAATACAATGATGCAAAATCCTCCTCCAGAACTTCACAAAACACACAAACACACAAAACAAATGAATTAGCCGCGCACTCGTAATATGACGACCGGATGGAGGTGATTAAGCGGCCAACAGTCTGCTAAAACATGTGAGTGTGTGTGTGGATGGGGGGAAGGGGAAGGGGGGAAGGGGTGTGGGAAGGGGTGTGGGGTGAAAAAGTGGGGGTTGAGGGATAGGGACGGAGGAGGAAAAGGGGGAAAAGGTGTGTGTGGATGGGGAGAAGAGGGGGGGGATGGAAGTAAGTGGAGGAGGGGGGTTGGGGGGTTGAGTAGGGGTGAAGGATAGGGAAGGAGGAGGGAAAGGGGGAGAAGGTGTGTAGGATGGGGGAGGAGAGGGGAGGTTGTGGAGGGGGGGTGGAAAGGGGTGTGGGGGTGAAAGATGGGGAAGGAGGGTGGAAAGGGGGGAGGTATGTGTGGATGGGGAAGGAGAGGGGGTTGTGGAGGGGTGTGGGGGTGAGGGATAGGGAAGGTGGAGGGAAATGAGAAGGTGTATGTGGATGGGGGAGAAGAGGGAGGGTGGAAGTAAGTGGAGGGGGGAGTTGGGAGATTGTGGGGGGTTGTGTGGGGGGGAGGGATAGGGAATGGGGAGGTATAGGGAGGGAGAGGAGGGGAGTTCTGAGGGGGAGGTTAGTTTTTCTCTGTCTTTATCTCTCTCTTTCCATTTACGTCTCTCTTTCTTTCCTTCCTTCTTTTCTTTATCTCTTTCTAATTTTCCTTCTTTTTCTAGCCACACGCACACACACACACACACACACACACACACACACACACACACACACACACACACACACACACTAACAAAACCCCAAAATATCAGTCAAAAACACAACATTGGAGGCACAAAACTTTTTTTTTATAAATGTTCATTCTGACGTGACAAAAAAAAAATAACAAAAATAAAACTCAACTGTATGTTTATTTTTTTACCCGAACTCACATTACTGTTCACATATCCTCCTCCTCCTCCTCCTCCTCCTCCTCCTCCTCCTCCTCCTCTCCATCCTAATTCTCTTCCTCTTCCTCATTCTTTTCTTCGCTTCCTTTCTCTTATTCATTTAATTAGAGAGAGAGAGAGAGAGAGAGAGAGAGAGAGAGAGAGAGAGAGAAAAAAAGGGGGGGAAGGAAGGGGAGGATTAAATTTGTTGCAAGTGGTAATGAAAAGGGTTTGGAGGTGGTGGTGGTGGTGATGGTGGTGGTGGTGATTATGTTACCACTAATACCACTGATGTTATTATACCAATCTAATGTTGTTATGAGCGCTATTACTACTGTTACTTTGCTCTCTCTCTCTCTCTCTCTCTCTCTCTCTCTCTCTCTCTCTCTCTCTCACCTGACCTCTCACCTATCAATAACTTACCTATCTATCATTCCTCCTCCTCCTCCTCTTCCTCCTTCTCCTATCTCCACCTCAAATTACCTATCTTCCTTACCTTTCCCCCTCTTCCACCCTTTCCTCCACATTTCCTTTCCTTCCCTTTTCTTCAGCTTTCCCTCTTCTTCCCTTCTTCCTTTACCTTCCCCTCTCTTCCACCCTTCCTTTTTTTGTCTTTTCCTTTCTATCTCCTTTCCTTCTTCCTTTACCTTCCCCTTTCTTTCACCCTTCCTTTCCTTCTCTTTTCCTTTCCCTCTCCTTTCCTTCTTCCTTTACCTTCCCCTCTCTTTCACCCTTCCTCTCCTTCTCTTTTCCTTCCCTTCTTCCCTTCCCTTTCTCTACCTTACCTTTTCATTCCACCTTCCCTCCACACCTTACCTCCCCCCTCACCTATTCCCTCCTCCCATACCTTCCTCTCACCTCCAATCTCCCTTGATGCCTCCCTTCCTACCTCCCCATCCTCTCAACGTCCCTCACTGACCTTTCCCCCACCCTCCCAGTCTTTCCTCCCCTTCCCTTACCTTCCTCTCACCTCCCATCTCCCTATTTATCTCCTCATATATCTTCCCGTCACACCTGATGCCTCCCTTCCTACCTCCCTATCCCCTACCCCCTATCCTCTCAATCTCCCTCACTGACCTTTCCTCCCCCTCCCTAGTCTCCCCCCCCTTCCCTTACCTCCCTCCAACCTAGCCTCACCCTCTCACTTGCCCCCCCCTCCCCAAACTTTACCTGCTCTTCAATCACCCCTCCCCACTCTCTACCTCCCCCCTCATCGTTTCCTTCCTCCCCTTAACCTCCCTTTCCTCCTGCTGCTCTTCCCTCCCCAAAATTTACCTGAATGACCCCCCCCCTCACCTCCTCACCCCAACCCGTCCCTCTCTCCCTTCCCCCGCCCCCCTTACCTGCCCGCCCCCCGCCCCCCAAAATAATAATGAGGGCCCGCACACAGGTGATATGTTTCATTAGGGCGACCACGGCAATGACGAACAGTAATGACCCCCACGATAATGTTGTGTGTGTGGGGGGCGGGGGAGGGGGCATCCGTGTGTGTGTGTGTGTGTGTGTGTGTGTGTGTGTGTGTGTGTGTGTGTGTGTGTGTGTGTGTTTGAAAAATGGTGATGACGGGGCATATTTCACTGTATTTGTCGTAGTAGAAGTAATGACAATGGTGTGCAGTGTTTTGGGTGGTGGTGGTGGTTGTGGTGATGGTGGTAATTTGGGGAGGCGGTGGCCGAGTGGTCAGCGTGCGGGGGTAGTGAGCCCGTGGACCTAAGTTCGATTCCCACCGAAACACGCTGATTTTTCAAGCCATCGCCGAGTGACGGAAAATTACCCACATGCTTCCCAGATCATCAATCAACACTAACTTCAGCGACTTCGTTCAAGGAGAAGCACCGGGAGCCAGCATGGGCCAGGCAAGAGCCATACATCACGGCAATCACTATAAATAAAATTCGCCTGCGCCACTATCGGACTGGAGTCACCCGAGAGGCCCCTCAAGAAAGCCTACAAGCACTACAGGCTGCACGTAAAAATAAATGGTGGTGGTAGTAGTTGTAGTAGTAGTAGTTGTAGTAGGAGTTGTAGTAGTTGTAGTAGGAGTTGTAGTAGCAGTAGTAGGATG
>NC_066544.1:17157652-17182652 GCF_024679095.1 Eriocheir sinensis
ACACACACACACACACACACACACACACACACACACACAGCCCTCGCTATTAGCTAATGTTGCCGTGTGTAAATCTCCCTCCCAAGAAATCGTTAAGACTACACCCAAGTTCTGCTCGTCCGTCCAAATGTTTTACTTCCTTACTTTCCTTCATTTTTTTTCCTTAACTTCCTTCTACGGCTTATTTTCTGCCTTCCTTCTTTTTCTCTTTTCTTTTCTTCCTTATTTTCTTTTATTCCTCCTTCTTACTTTCCTTCAATATTTTTCCTTAACTTCCTTCCCTTCTACGGCCTTCCTTCTTTTTCTTTCTTCTTTCCATTCTTCCTTCCTTTCTCTTCATCCTTCTCCTTGCTTTACTTCATTTTTTTCCTTAACTTCCTTCCCTTCTTCCTTCCTTCTGTGGCTTATTTTCTGCCTTCCTTCTTTGCTTCCTTCCTTTCTATTATTCCTTCTGCGTAATTTTCCTGCTAATTTTCATCCTCCCTACCATTGTTTCTTCCTTTTTTTTTCCTTCAAATTTTTCCTTTTCCTCTACAGCTTAGTTCCTTCCTTCCTTCCTTCCTTCTCATTTACTTCTCCATTTCTTCCGTTCTTTCTCTTTCTCTTTCACGTTTATTTTTGTTGATTTTCCTTCTTTCTAATCATTCTTCCTTCCTTCTCTCTTTTCTTTCTCCTTTCCTTCATTCGATCTCTCCTTCCTTCCTTGAATCTTTCCTATATCTATTTCTATATTTCCTTGCTTCCTTCCTTCCTTCTTTTCTTCATTCATACCTTCATCCCTTATTTCTTTCCTTCCTTCCTTCCTTCTATTCCTCCTTCCTCTCTTTCTTCCTCCCCTCATCTCTTCCTTCTTCCCTTCCTTCTTTCCTTCCTTCCCTCATTCATTCACATATTCTTACTTAAATTCTTTAACTACATTTTTTCTTATTATTTCCTTCCTTCCTTCCTTCCTTTCTTTCTTCCTCCCTTCATCTCTTCCTTCCTTCAATTCTTCCTTCCATCCTTCATTCATTTATTCTTGTTTTATTCCTTCAACTATATTTTCTTATTATTTCCTTCCTTCCTTCCTTCCTTCCTTCCTTTCTTTCTTCCTCCCTTCATCTCTTCTTTCCTTCCATCCTTCCATCCTTCATTCATTCTTGTTTTATTCCTTCAACTAAATTTTCTTATTATTTCCTTCCTTCTTTCCTTCTTTCATTCCTTCCTTCCTCCTCGCCTTCCTCTGCTAATCCTTTTTAACTCTTTTATCCTTCCCGTTCTTCTTCGTTTTCCATAAATTCTCACCTTTCCCGCGTCTCTCATATTTCTCTCCTTTATCCAATTCTTTCTTGTTCCCTTTTATTTATCTGGGGGTTTTATGCCTTCCTTCCTTCCTTCGTTCACTCGGTTCTTTTTTTCGTTTTTTTTTTCTTTGTTTTTTTTCTTTCCTCCTTCATTTCTTTCTTCCTCCATTTGCTCTGTCATGTATTTATATTTTTTTTCTCTCCTCTTAACTGTCCTTCCCTCCTTCCTTCCATTCTTCCTTCCTTCCTTCCTTCCTTCCTTCCTTCCTTTCCTCCTCCTTCTCTTCCTCTTTATTCTCTTGCTTTCTAACTTCCCTTCCCTTCTTCATCTCTCTCTCTCTCTCTCTCTCTCTCTCTCTCTCTCTCCTTACTTCTTGAAAATGAGAGAAAAAGAGAGAGAGAGAGAGAGAGAGAGAGAGAGAGAGAGAGAGAGAGAGAGAGAGAGAGAGAGAGAGAGAGAGAGAGAGAGAGTAAAAATATGATATACTCGGTGCTCGGAAATGTGTAACACTCATTAAGAGATTACTTAGTGGGGAAGAGGAGGAGGAGGAGGAGGAGGAGGAGGAGGTGGAGCAGGAGGAGGAACACAAAGAAACACAAAGGAAGAACAAACAACAGCAAACCTGATGGTCCTTTACGAGGCTGTTTGTGACAAGATGCACTAACTATCTAATCAAAGGTGGAAGATGAAGGACAGCAAAGGCGAGGTCGAAGGAAAGGAAAAGAACCACGTAGCATGGTAAAACTGCATGGGTAGAGAATTCCAAACATTAACGACTCAATTGAAGAAGAAGTGTTTAGCTTCGTGCGACGAGAATCTTTTACCACTTATCTTGAAATTGTGATTTCTTCTTGTTCTATTTGATCGTCAATTGTAAAGTAATCTTCCGCATTAATATCACTGAATCCTTTAAACATTTTAAACACTTCTATTAGATCGCCTCGCATTCTTCGTTTTGAAAGGCTGAATAAATTTACTTCTTTAAGCCTTTGTTCATATGACAAATTTCTCAACCTAGGAATCATCTTTGTTACTCTTCGTTGAACCCGTTCTAACTTTTCTATGTCTTTTCTGTAATAGGGAGACCAAAACTGTACACAGTACTCTAGATGGGGTCGAACCAACGAATTATACAGTTTTAATATTACTTTTTCCGATTTATTGTTAAAGACTCGTCCGATGAAGCCAACCAATTTGTTTGCAGTTTTAACTACCTCTGAACAATGATGACCGGGCTTTAAATTGCTTGATATAGTGATTCCAAGATCCTTTTCTTTACTTATTGCAGAAAGTTGTTTGCCATTCATTACGTACCGAACGCGATTGTTATTGTTTCCGATGTGTAACACTTTACATTTGTCAACGTTAAATTTCATTTGCCATTGATTGGCCCAACGTGCAAAAAGAGGAGGAGGAGGAGGAGGAGGATCGGTGTTATCCATTATAATTTTTCTTTATTTCGCTACGTGTGTGTCTGTGTGTGTGTGTGTGTGTGTGTGTGTGTGTGTGTGTGTGTGTGTGTGTGTGTGTGTGTGTGTGTGTGTGTGTGTGTGTGTGTGTGTGTGTGTGTGTGTGTTCCTGCATTGTTAGACGTCTTTCAGTTGCATGTAATCGTATTTGGAATGGAGGAGTAGGAGGAGGAGGAGAAGGAGGAGGAGGAGGAGGAGGAAGGGGAAGAAGAGGTGGTCACGGTGAATGCAAAGGAAGGAGGAACAGGAAAGTGGCAGGAAGAGAAAGAGGAAGAGGAGGAGGAAGAGGAGGAATAGGAAGAGGAAGAGGAGGAGGAAGTCGTACAGTCTGCAGTGCATTGTGTTAAGGGGTGTGGCAGCTGGACAGGAGGAGGAGGAGGAGGAGGAGGAAGACGAGGAGGAGGAGGAGGGGGAGGAGGAGGAGGAAGAGGAGAGGAAAGAGGAGAACAGGAGGGTACGAAATTAGTGAAAGTTGTCTCCTCCTCCTCCTCCTCCTCCTCCTCCTCCTCCTCCAAGTGTTGTTGTAGGGGAGAGTTCAAGGAGGATGAGGAGGAAGAAGAAGAGGAGGAGGAGGAGAGGTGAGTCAGGGAGGTAAAAGACGGAAGGGAAGGGAAAAGAAAGGGGAAGGAAATGGAAGGGAAGGGGAGAGAAAAAAGGAAAGGGAAGGAAAAGAAAGGAAGGAAGGAAAGGAAAGGAAGGAAGGAAAGGAGGAAAGGAGGAAGACGAAGAGAAGGAAGAGGAGAGAGAGAGAGAGAGAGAGAGAGAGAGAGAGAGAGAGAGAGAGAGAGAGAGAGAGAGAGAGAGAGAGAGAGAGAGAGAGAGAGAGGAAAAAGGACTCTTGGGAAGACCTTGGGGAAATGAAGAGGAGGAAGAGGAGGAGTTGGGGATTATATGATTGTCTGGGAGGAGGAGGAGGAAGGGAAGAGGAAGAGGAGGAAATAAGAAAAAGAGGAAGAGGAAAGAAAAAAAAGATTATATAAGGATTGGGAGGTGAAGGGAGATTAAGAGGAAAGAGGAGATGGAGAGGAAGAGGAGACAGGGAGGTAAAAGAGAGGAAGAAGAAGAAGGGAAGCGAAGGGAAGGGAAGGAAAGGCAAGAAGAAGGGAACGGAAAGAAAGGGAAGGGAAGGGAAGGGAAGGGAAGGAAAAGGAAGAAGACTAGGAGAAAGAGAAGAAGAGAAAGAGGAAGAGAAAAAGAAAAAAGTAGATGGAGAGGAAGAGGAGACAGAAGGGCGGGAGAGATAGAGAGAAAGAAGAGATGGAGGGAAAAAGGAGAGAAAGGAGAAGAAAATAAAAGAGAAATGAAGGAAGACAGAATAAAGATTGGGAATGGAAGAAAGAAAGAAAGAAAGGAAGAAAGAAAGAAAGAAAGAAAGGAAAGAAGGAAGAGAAGGAAGAAAGGAAACAAGAGATAGGAGAGAGAATAAAAGGGAATAAGAGGAAAAGGAATAAAGAGGAAGTAAAGCAAAAAATAAAACAAAGAAATATGAGAAGGAAATGGAAGATAGAGGGAATTAAAGGAGGAGGAGGAGGAGGAGGAGGAGGAGGAGGAGCCAATAAGAGGAGGAAGCTTAGTGGAGGCATACCATATTGACCAATAGTGTTCATTCTCTTCTTTCCTCCTCCTCCTCCTCCTCCTCCTCCTCCTCCTCCTCCTCGTCTTAATCCTTATCCTACCTCCCAGCATATTATCTTCGTGATTCTCCTGTTCTTCCTCCTCCTCCTCCTCCTTCTCCTCCTCTTCCTCTTCTTCTTCCTCCTCCTCCTCCTCCTCCTCCTCCTCTTCGTACTTTAAATTCCTCTTACAAATCCGTTTTATATCCCTTCTAGTTTCATTAATTTTCTTTTTTTTTTCTTTTTTTTTTCTTCTTACCAGATTTCTTCCTCGTTCGTTTTCCTCTTCTTCTTCTTCTTCTTCTTCTTCTTCCTCCTCCTTTTATCTTCATTTATCTTTCTTTTTTTTCTTCTTTCCTTCTTTGCATTATTATTTTTTCTCTTCTTTTTTTTCTTTTCTTCTTTCTTTCTTTCCTTATTTCTCTCTTTCTTCCTTTATTTATTTATTTTTTTTCTTTCTTTTCTCCTCCTATCCTTCCTTCTTTCTGTCCTTCCTTTCTTCCATTCTTCCTTCTTTCCTTCTTTCCTTCCTTCCATCCTTCCTTCCTTCCTTCCTTCCTTCCTTCTAATCCATTAACATTATCTCTCTCTTTACTTTCCTCTCTCACTGCAAATGTCTCCTCCTCCTCCTCCTCCTCTTTTTTTCCCTTCATACATCTCCATTATCTTTATTCTTGTTCTCCTGTCTTCCTCGTCCTCCTCCTCTTCTTCTTCCTCTTCCTCTTCTTCCTCTTCCACCTATAGACCGGTAGGTCTTCTGGTGTCTGTTCTTCCTATGTATTCCTATGTATTCCTCCTCCTCCTCCTCCTCCTTGTTTAATCTCCTTTCTCCCATTTTCATGTTCGTCCCCTGACACCTCTTTTTCTCCTCCTCCTCCTCCTCCTCCTCCTCCTCCTCCTCCTCCTCCTCCTCCTCTTCGTAATCTTACCTCCTCCTTCCCTCCTTTCCTTCAATCCCTTCAATCTTAGTCTCCTCTCCTCCCCCCCCGCCCTCGTCTCTCTCTCTCTCTCTCTCTCTCTCTCTCTCTCTCTCAAATTTTTATTCATACAGTCACAACTTGTATATTCTAGTTTTCCTCCTCCTCCTCTTCCTCCTCCTCCCCCTCCTCCTCCTTCTTATCCTACATTTTTATCCTTCTCCTGCACTCATCTCATCCTCATCCTCCAATCCCAACAGGTCTTCTTCCTCCTCCTCCTCCTCCTCCTCCAACACGTGCGCTCTCCTTTCCTCTTTGATTTCACCTTTTTACGAGAGGTAATGGGCTTAACACACCACCTCCTCCTCCTCCTCCTCCCCCTTCTCCTCCTCCTCCGCCTCCTCCTCCTCCGCCTCCTTCAAAAGAAAAATGTAAAGAACTGTGTTGTGTAATGCTTTGTTCCCTTACACTATATCTTATTATTATTATTATTATTATTATTATTATTATTACTATGGCAGTGTTGCCACCTCAGATGCTCAGGCCTCAGAAATGTAAGAGAAGTGCAGAATTTAACAGGAGACAGCAAGGACAAGACACTGAGAGGGATGAACTAGAGGTGAATGGAGGAAAGCTGGATGAGGTAGAACAGTTATTTTATTTAGGAGATGTTCTGGACTGTGAGGCGGGAGTGGAGAGGACAGTGAGAGCGGCGGCAGCGTGGTTAAAGTGGAGGGAGGTGAATGGCCTACCCGTGAATCGCAGCATCCCTCCAAAGAGCAGAGCGGGGGTGTACCAAGCCTGTATTAGATTGATTGCAGTTTCAATTAGAGATACTTCCTGACTCTTCTATTTTACTATTTACTCCCTTATTATCCTTTCTATTACTAGGATCTTTCATAAATTACAACCCTTTTTTCTCTTTCAAGACTAATTCAATCTGATCAAAATAGAACCCGTGATGTTGTATGGAGCAGAAACATGGGCTCTAACTAGAACATTGATGGAGGTATTGAGAGCAAGTGATCGCAGAGTGCTGAGGTATATGGCGGGGATCAGGTGGCAAGACAGGGTGTCCAGTACAGATGTAGCTAACAGATGTGGAGTAGAGGACCTGGAAACAGTGCTCAGAAGGGAAAGACTCCGATGGTTTGGACATGTAAAGAGAGCAGGGGAGGATACAGTGCTGGGAGTTTGGAGATTGAGGAGGAGGAAGAGGAAAGACCACCTGTAGACCAAAGAAATGGAGGGAGAAGGTGTATACAGGAAGACTTGGCACTGATGGGATTGGACCTGGAAACAGTGCTCAGAAGGGAAAGACTCCGATGGTTTGGACATGTAAAGAGAGCAGGGGAGGATACAGTGCTGGGAGTTTGGGAGAGATTGGAAGTAGAATGAAGGAGACCAGTTAGTAGTAGTAGTAGCAGTAGTAGTAGATGTAGTATATTTTCTTTTCCCTTCTTATTTTCCTTTTATTTATTATTAACTTTCGTTTTCTTCTTCCTGTTTTATCGTCGTTATTCCAATCATCATTTTATCTATTAAGGTTATTATTATTATCATTATTATTATTATTATTATTATTATTATTATTATTATTATTCTCCTTCCCTTCCTTCGCTCCCCTCTCCGACGTTCTTTTATTATTATTGAATTTCCTCCTATTCTTCTTCTTTCCCCTCGTCTGATTCACTTATTTCCCTCCTCCTCCTCCTCCTCCTCCTCCTTCTCCTCCTCCTCCTCTTCTTCTTCTTCTTCATTTCTTCCACTTATTCATTCCTTCATTCATTTACTCATTTATTCCTTTCGTTCTTCTTTCCTTCTTTCTTTTTTTTTCTTTCTTTCTTTCTTTTTCTTTCTTTCCTTCTTTCTTTCTTTTCTTCCATCTCCTCCTCCTCATCCTCTTCCTGATTCACTACCACCGCCACTACCTCCTCAACCTGATCCTCCTCCTCCTCCTCCTCCTCCTCCTCCTCCTCCTCCTCCTCCTCCTCCTCCTCCTCCTCCTTCTCTCTCGCCCCTTCTCAATACATTTTTTCTCTCCTAACTGTTCTCTCTCTCTCTCTCTCTCTCTCTCTCTCTCTCTCTCTCTCTCTCTCCTCCTTTGGGAATTCAGTTGTTAAACCCGTTATCATATTCTCAAATTGGATTTTCTGCATTCTCTCTCTCTCTCTCTCTCTCTCTCTCTCTCTCTCTCTCTCTCTCTCTGATAGATAAATCGATAGATAGAGAGAGAGAGAGAGAGACTTAATGGGAAAAAAATGAGGACGCCCAGAGAACCTGTCATTACACGTCCATTAATTTGATAAATGGATCATTATTTTCTTTTTTCCTCTCTCTCTCTCTCTCTCTCTCTCTCTCTCTCTCTCGCAGTCACATTGGGAAATAAAGCGAATGAACGTATTTACACACACACACACACACACACACACACACACACACACACACACACAAACACACCAAGCCTTGCAAATCCTACTAATCCTACGTGAGGAAATGGGAGGAGGAGGAGGAGGAGGAGGAGGAGGAGGAGAAGGAGGAGGAGGAGGAGGAAGAGGAGGAGAAAAGAAGAATTTGAATAAACAATGAAGGAGAGCAAGAAAGAAAGTCTAAGAGGATTATACAGAAGAAAAACAATGAAATAAAAAGTGAGAAAAAAGGGAAGAAAAGAAAGGAAGAAAAAGGAAGATCAAGAGAACGTGGAGGAGGAGGAAGAGGAGGAGGAGGAGGAGGAGGAGGAGGATGAGTAGGAGGAGGAGGAGGAGTTAAAAGATAGGATTTCACCTGTCTTTTACCTCTCTCTCTCTCTCTCTCTCTCTCTCTCTCTCTCTCTCTCTCTCTCTCTCTCTCTCTCTCTCTCTCTCTCTCGACATAAACACACTCATTAACCTTCTCCTTGTCCTTCCTCCTCCTCCTCCTCCTCGTATTATTCCTCCACTTTTTTCCTCTACTTTCTCGGAATTTCCATTTTTCGTCTTTTAATTTCTTTTGTGTTCTATCCTCTTCCTCCTCCTCCTCCTCCTCCTCCTCCTCTTTCACCTCGCATCTCAGTACAATAACAAGAGACATAAAAACGACACACACACACACACACACACACACACACACACACACACACACCTGTAATTAGATCCCATACCTGTCAGGGGCGCCGAGACGAAACACGTAGACGACCAGGTGAGCCACGAAGAGGAGGAGGAGGAGGAGGAGGAATAGAAGGATGACTAAAAAAAAACGTAAAAATGAGGAAAATATAAACTAGATTGGAAGAAAGTGGAGGAGGAGAAAGAGGAGGAGGAGGAGGAGGAGGAGGAGGAGGAGTTAGGAAAGAAGTAGGTGAGTAACGCTTATGATGATGAGGAAGAGGAAGAGGAGGAGGAGGAAGAGAATGGTGATGAGGATGATAATGAAGAGGAGGAGGAAGAAGAAGAGGAGGAGGTGGAAGAGAGAGGATAACAGAGGAAGAGAGGAAAGTACACTAACACAATGGACGTAGATTGATATGAGGAAGAAGAGGAAGAGGAGGAGGAGGAGGAGGAGGAGGAGGAGGATTAGGAGAAGAAGAAGAATCACGAAGGAAAGAAGGAAGAAGAAAACATTGAAAAACAAACACTAACAAATTTAATTATTGAAAAGATGAATAAAGAAGAGAAAAAGAAGGAGGAAGAGGAGGAAAAGGAGGAGGAGAACGAAGTGGAGAAGAAGAAGTAAGGGGAGGAGATGAAGGAGGAAGAGATGAAGAATGGAGAGAAGAATGAGGTAGGTGAATGGAGTGGAGAAGGAAGAGGAAGAGGAGGAGGAGGAGGAGGAGGAGATGAACGAAGAAGAAGAAGAAGAAGAAGATAAACAAGAACTAGAACAATAACAAACAGTAAAAAGAAAGAAAAAATAAATAAAACCGAGATATATTTATGTATTTATATATGTCCCCACGAAAAGAGAGTGAACGGAGGGAGGGAGGGAGGGCCAGGTGAGGGCAGGTGTGTGTGTGTACGTGTGTGTGTGTGCGCGTGTGTGTGTGTGTGTGCGGCAGGCGTGTGAGCGGGGCGCGCGGCCGGGGTGGCGTGGGAGCCGTGCACAGTGTAAGAGCCTCAGGCCAGCACTGACGCGGCGGGCTGGCGGCGGGCGGCGGGCGGGCGGCGGGCAGGCGCGGGGAAGGGGGGGAGGGGAGGGGGAAGGGGAGAGAGAGAGAGAGAGAGGGAGAGAATGGGCACTGGAGGGAAAAGGTGTGAGGGAGAGGTGGAAGGAAAAGGTAGAAGGAGGGTAGAAGAGAAGGAAAGGAGAAGGGAGGAAACGATAGCTTGGAACAGAATTGAGAGGTGGAATGAAAAGACGGAATTAGGGAAGAAATGGAAGAGGGAAGCAAGGGTGGAAGAAACAGGTGGAAGGAAAAAGGGAGATGAAGGAAAGGAGGTGGAAGGAAGAAATTGAATATGACAAATAAAGGAGTAGATGGATTCAGGGAAGTGGAGGAGGAGGTGGAAAAAGAGGAAGGGAATTAAGGGGTGGAAAATGAGAAGCGAAGGAAGAACTGGAAAAAAAGAAGAGGAAGGAGAGAAGGAGAGGATAGATTGAGGAAGTAAAGAAAGGAGAATGTGAAATAAGAGAAGCGAAGAAGAGGAGAAAGAGAGAAAGGAGAAAAAGATAGAAGATGGAGAAGTGGTAATGTGATAGGTGAGAGAGAGAGAGAGAGAGAGAGAGAGAGAACTACTAAAAAGCTTATTTCAAGAAAGTTGACATAAGCTTCTACGAGTAAGTCTCTCTCTCTCTCTCTCTCTCTCTCTCTCTCTCTCTCTCTCTCTTCTTCTTCTTCTTCTTCTTCTTCTTCTTCTTCTTCTTCTTCTTCTTCTTCTTCCTCCTCCTCCTCCTCCTCCTCACCTCACTATCTCTAATCTCCTTTATAATTCATCTCTCTCTCTCTCTCTCTCTCTCTCTCTCTCACCACTTTTTTTTTCTTTTGCTTCCTCTTCTTCTTCTTCTTCTTCTTCTTCTTCTTCTTCTTCTTCTTCTTCCTCCTCCTCCTCCTCCTCCTCCTGTAGCAAAGGGTTAAATGTTTCCCTTGTTTTTCTTCTCCTCTGACTCTTCAACAACACACACACACACACACACGCACACACAGATAGATATATACATACACACCTTGTCTCCTCTCTCTTTTTTTTCTCACTTTCTCATTTTTTCTCTCTTTCTTTTCTTTCTCACATGTTTTCCTCGCTTTTATTTTTCACTTTTTTCTTTCTTTTTTTCTTATTTCTTTTTTTTCTTTCTTTCTTGACACGGGATATTTTTGTTCTCTCTCTCTCTCTCTCTCTCTCTCTCTCTCTCTCTCTCTCTCTCTTGCTGACTCCCGTTGAAAAAATAAATAAAGGATCTTGCTCCCATCCTCTTCCTCCTCCTCCTCCGCCTCCTCCCCCTCCTCCTCCTCCTCCTCCTCCTCCTCCTCCTCCTCCAATGAAGCAACATTCCCCAGAGTTTCTTGATATTTTTTTCCTCCTTAACTTGAGTCCTCACTCTTTTTCCTCCTCCTCCTCCTCCTCCTCCTCCTCCTCGATATAATAATTTCAAAACCACAAAAATAAAAGTGAATAACAAATAAAAATACCAAAATAATGCAAGAGAGAGAGAGAGAGAGAGAGAGAGAGAGAGAGAGAGAGAGAGAGAGAGAGAGAGAAGGAGAGAAGGCAGGCGTAGGTGTGTTGTGGAGGGCAGCAGGTGTGAATATTGGAGGCGGTGGTGGAGGTGGTGGTGGTGGTGGTGGTGGTGACCGTGAAGGGACTTTTTTGCGGGGTTGTACAGAACATGTTGAGGAGATTAAGCTTTAGGGGGGAGGGAGAAGGAGGGAGAAAAATGGAGGAGGAGGAAGAAGTAAGGAAAGGAAGGAGAGAGAGGAAGAGATAAGAAAGTAAATGGAGGAAAGGAAAATTGGATAAAGAGAGAGAGAGAGAGAGGGCAGAGGACGGAAGAAAGGAGGAAGGGAAGAAAGGGGAGGAAGGAGGGAAAGAAAGGAAGGAGAGAGGGAGAAAAGAAAGGAAGAGGAGAAAAGAAAGAAGGATTAAGAGAGAGGACGGAGAGGAAGAAAGAGAGAAGGAAAGGAGGGAAAGGAAGGAAGGAAAAAAAGAAAAGGGAAAAATAAGAAATAAGAAAAGAAAGACATAAACAATGGAACGAAGGAGAAAGAAAAAGGCATAAGAAAAAAAAGGACAGAGGGAAGGAAAGAAGAAAAGGAAAGCAGAAAAAATTGAAAATGAAAGGAGAAAAAGAAAGAGAAGGTATGTGTGTGTGTGTGTGTGTGTGTGTGTGTGTGTGTGTGTGTGTGTGTGTGTGTGTGTTGGTATTTACAATGTTATGATTATGTAAGCCGCTTAGTGCCTGGTTTTATTTATCTCATTAGCAACGTCACTTTGTTTGTCAATTACGAGAGAGAGAGAGAGAGAGAGAGAGAGAGAGAGAGAGAGAGAGAGAGAGAGAGACAAAATGAAAGAAAGAAGGAAAGAAAGAATGAAACTTAAAAACAAAGAAAAAAATATATATAAGTTAAGAAAAAAGAAAGATAAAAGAAAGAAAAAGAAAAGAAAAGAGCAAGAAATTAATATAAGAAAATGCTATGACCTACTACTACTACTACTACTACTACTACTACTACTACTACTACTACCACTACTACTACTACTACTACTACCATTGCCACTACTACTACCACTGCTACTACTACTACTATTACTATTACTACTACTACTTTCACTACCACCACTACCAATACTACCATTTCCACTATCTACCTATCTATCTATCCATCATTCTACCCATCAATCCCCCAACCCGGACCCGAACCCTGACCACGCGAGCAGCGGTCAAGGCGCCTCAGCCACTCCGACAGCCAGCAGGACGCCTCATTATCAAGGTGATTAAGAGGCCGCGGGGCTAAGTGGATCAATTAACCGGCGATAACCTAATTATTTTGTGTGTGTGCGTGTGTGTGTGCGCGTAAGAATTATTTAGGAGGGGTGCGGGAAGGGGAGAGGGGGGAGAGGAAAGGGAGGGGAGGGAAGGAGAGGAACGGAGGAGGATGAGAAGGAGGAAGATGAGATGGAGGTGTGGGAGGGAGGAAAGGAGAAAGGGAGGGAAGGAAAAGAAGGGAGGAAAGGAAAATAAAGGAGAGGAAATAGTGGAGGAGGAGGAGGGAAGGAGAAGGAGGGGGAAGAGTTGGTTGTGGAGAAAAAGGAGGAAAAATAAGAGATGAGGAAGGCTCAGGAGGAGGTGGAAGAGGAGGAGGAAGAGGAGGAGGAAGAAAAGGAGAAAGTTGAGGAAGAAGAGAAACGAAGTAAATAAAGAGAAAGCTTAATAGTATTGATAACAACAACAACAACAACAACAATAATAATAATAATAATAATAATAATAATAATAATAATAATAATAATAATAATGACAACAACAAAAACAACAACAAAGAAAAATATATGAAAAAAGCTTATCCTTCCTCCTCCTCCTCCTCCTACTCCTCCTCCTCCTCCTTCTTCTCCTCCTCTTCCTCCTCCTCCTCTAATCTCTGTAAAGTTTCCCCAGAATGTAAACAATAAGTAAAAATTCAGGCACATAGAGGATGAGGAGGAGGAGGAGGAGGAGGAGGAGGAGGAGGAGGAGGAGGAGGAGGAGGAGGGGAGAAATATAGTAAGAGAAGAATACACAGGGGTAGGAAGAACAGTCAAGGGAGGAGGAGGAGGAGGAGGAGGAGGAGGAGAAAAGAAGAAAGACCAGCAAGAAAAAGAGAAAGGAAAGGATGAAACATAATCAGGAAGGAGAGAAAAGAAGAGGAGGAGGAGGAGGAGGAGGCGTACAAACTTGGCGTTAAACTTGAAGGATAAAACATCATAAGAGGAAAGGCTCGTTGGCTTCCTTTGATTCTCCTCTTCCTCTTCCTCCTCCTCTTCCTCCTCTTAATTCTTCTCTTTTCCCCTCTCCCTTCTCCTTCCCTCTCTTCCACTCTCCTCCTTTGTTTGATTCGAGTCTGTCTTCGTCTTCCTTTTTCTCGTCTTCTTTTTCCTCCTCCTCTTCCTCCTCTTCTTGCCTCTCTCTCTCTCTCTCTCTCCTCCTCCTCTTCTTCTTCTCTTCTTCTTCTTCTTCTCTTAATTTATGTTAATGATATCGATGATGGGCTCACTTGTAAAATATAAAAATTTGCTGATGACACAAAAATTGCTCGTAAGGTAACTACAACACTCGACGAAGAAGCTTTACAATCAGATCTAGATCGACTTGCACGTTGGGCCAATCAATGGCAAATGAAATTTAACGTTGACAAATGTAGTGTTACACATCGGAAACAATAACAATCGCGTTCAGTACGTAATGAATGGCCAACAACTTTCTGCAGTAAGTAAAGAAAAGGATCTTGGAATCACTATATCAACCGATTTAAAGCCCGGTCAGCATTGTTCAGAGGTAGTTAAAACTGCAAACAAATTGGTTGGCTTCATCGGACGAGTCTTTAACAATAAATCGGAAAAAGTAATATTAAAACTGTATAATTCGTTAGTTCGTTGTGTACAGGTTTGGTCTCCCTATTACAGAAAAGACATAGAAAAGTTAGAACGGGTTCAACGGAGAGTAACAAAAATGATTGAGAAATGGTTGAGAAATTTATCATATGAACAAAGGCTTAAAGAAGTAAATTTATTCAGCCTATCAAAACGAAGAATGCGAGGCGATCTAATAGAGGTGTTTAAAATGTTTAAAGGATTCAGTGATATTAATGCGGAAGATTACTTTACAACTGACGATCAAATAGAACGAGAAGAAATCACAATATCAAGATAAGTGGTAAAAGATTATCGTCGCACGAAGCCAAACACTTCTTCTTCAATCGAGTTGTTAATGTTTGGAACTCTCTTCCCTGTGATGTCGTTGATAGTACAACAGTTACGGCCTTCAAGAATAGATTAGACAAGTATTTTGAATCCAACCAGCAACTAAGATATTACTCATTGTCGTAATAACGTTAAGTTCTTTCGAATACTGATGTCCTTGTCCGCGTTTATCGTCCGGTTAGTGGTAGCAGTAATGGTAGTTCTTTCCTCTTTCTTACATAATTTCCATGCAGCTTTTCCATGTTGCATGGTTCTTTTTCCTTTCCTGCCAGCTTTGGCTGGAGGGATGGGGGGTGGGGAGGAGCCTTCGCCTTTGCTGTCCTTCATCTTCCACTTTTGAATAGATAGTTAGTGTAGCTTGTCACAAACAGCCTCGTAAGGACCAGCAGGTCTGCTGTTGTTTGTTCTTCCTTTGTGTTTTCTTTGTGTTCCTCCTCATCCTCATTTTTCTGTTCTTCGTTTTTATCTTTCTCCTCCTAAATCTCTACTTTATTCTCCTCCTCCTCTTCCTCCTCTTCTTCTTCCTTTTGTTCCTCTTCCTTATCGTCTGTTTCTAACTCCTTTTTGCTATTTTTTCCTCTTTCCTCCCTTCTCTTATTTTATTTATGGTTCCCTCCTCTTCCTTCTTCCTCTTCTCTTCCTCCTCCTCTTCCTCCTCTTTCTTCCTCTCTATTATTTCTGATTCATTTTTTTTCTTGCTCTTGTCTTCTTTTCTCCTCCTCTTCCTCTTCCTCTTCCTTCTCAAGCACGTAATCCTAATCCTCCTTCTCCTCCTCCTCCTCATTCGCTGTTCTTCCTCTTTATCTTCCTCCTCTTCAATCTCTCCTTTATTCATTGTTTCCTCTTCTGTCTCTGTCAGTTCAATTTTGCTCCTCCACTTCCTCCTCCTCCTCATCCTCCTCCTCCTTACCTTCCTTCACTTCTTCATATTTTTCCTCCTACACATCTTTACTCTTTTCTCTTCTTCTGTCAGTTCCTATTTTCAACTTGCTCTTCCTCCTCCTCCTCCTCCTCCTCCGCTAGTTGGTCTCGTTAGCCGTCGTCGTAGTCTGGTCTTAATCCTCGTCCCCCGCCGTCAAGTTTAACAGTATTTCGTTATTCGTTAAAACTTGCTCCGCCAACCTTCCCTTCCTTGCTTCCCTCCTTCCTTCCTTTCCTTCCTTCCCTTGCCTTAGACTTCCCTTGCCTTGCCTTCCTTTGCCTCTTTCCTTCCTTTCCTTCCTTCCCTTGACCTGCCTTCCCTTGCCTTGGACTTCCCTTGCCTTGCCTTCCTTTGCCTCCTTCCTTCCTTCCCTTGACCTGCCTTCCTTTACCTTCGACTTCCCTTGCCTTGCCTTCCTTTGCCTCTTTCCTTCCTTTCCTTCCTTCCCTTGACTTGCCTTCCCTTGCCTTGGACTTCCCTTGCCTTGCCTTCCTTTGCCTCCTTCCTTCCTTCCCTTGACCTGCCTTCCTTTGCCTTCGACTTCCCTTGCCTTGCCTTCCTTTGCCTCCTGCCTTAACCTTGCCTTAGACTTCCCTCTGCGTTGCCTTCCTTTGCCTTAGATTTGCCTTCTTTTGCCTTAATCTTCCTTTCCTTAGACTTGCCTTCCTTTGCCTTAGTCTTCCTTGCCCTAGACTTGCCTTTCTTTGCCTTACCTTCCTCTCGTTTCTCTCCCCCTGACCTACCTTCCCATCCTCTTGCCTTTCTTCTCCTCTCCTTGACTTGCCTTTCTTTCCTCCATTTCAATTACCTTCGTCTCCCTTTCAGTCCCCCTTACCTCCCTTCCCTTCCCCTCACTTCCCCTTACCTCCCTTCCCTTCCCCTCACTTCCCCTTGCCTCCCTTCCCTTCCCTTCCCCTCCCTTCCATTCCTTCCCCTTGCCTCATTTCCCTTCCCCTCACTTCCCATTCATTCCCCTTGCCTCATTTCCCTTCCCTTCACTTCCCATTCCTTCCCCTTGCCTCCCTCCCCTTCCCTTCACTTCCTAGTCCTCCTCTTTCCTCCCTTTCCTTTCCTTCCTTCCTCTTGTCTCCTTCCCTTCCCTTCACTTCCCATTCCTTCCCCTTGTCTCCTCCCCTTCTCTTCACTTCCCATCCCTCCTCTCACCTCCCTTCCCTTTCCTCGCCTCCCCGCCACGACGTCGAGGAAGAAAACGACAACGCCAGCGATAAGAACAACACTAACGACGGCGACGACATTAACAGTAACACTTATTATTAATACGACGACTACTACTACTGCTGCTGCTGCTGCTACTACGGGTAGGTACTGGTGGTGCTACTGGTGGTGGTGGTGGTGCTACTGGTGGAGGTGGTGGTGATGGTGGTGGTGGTTGTGATGGTGGTGGTGGTGGTGGTACTCTTATTTTTGGTTGTTTAATTATTTTATTTTATTTTATTTACTTATTTTATTTATTTATTAATCTATTTGTTGATTTATTTTTGTTTGTTTGTGCTACTACTACTATTACTACTACAAACATTTTTTTTATATTAATCTCTCTCTCTCTCTCTCTCTCTCTCTCTCTCTCTCTCTCTCTCTCTCTCGCTCCCTCGCTCGCTCGCTCGCTCGCCGTGTTCAATTGCTTTCATTTCCTCTTCGTAGTTGAGAGAAGAAAGAAGAGGAAGAGAATTAGATAAGGAGGAGGAGGAGGAGGAGGAGGAGGAGGTGGAGGAGGAGGAGACTATAGAACAGTGGAGATAAGGAAATTTTGGGGAGGAGCTGCATCACGTGAGCGAGAGAGAGAGAGAGAGAGAGAGAGAGAGAGAGGAAAAACAAGCGATAAGAAAGAGAAATTCGAGACAGTGAAGTGATTAGGGGAGAGAAAGGAGAGAGAGGAGGAGAGACGAGGAGGAGGAGGAGGAGGAGGAGGAGGAAGGAAAGAGGGTAACTAAAGAGGAGATAATGAGAGAAAAAGGAGAAAGAGGGGAGAGGGGAGAGGAGGAATAGGGAATGAGGAGGAGGAGGAGGAGGAGGAGGAGGAGGAGGAAGGAAAGAGGGTAATTAAAGAGGAGATAATGCGAGAAAAGAAGAGAACAACGAAAACGGAAGAGACAGTAACGAGGTAAGGAGGAAAAGTGAGGAACGAAGAGGAGGAAGAGGAGGAGGAAGAGGAGGAAAAGTAAAATTAATAAAAGAAGGAAATAGGGTGAAAGAAGAGGAGGAAGAAGAAGAGGAGGAAAAAAAGAGGAGAAAAAAGTTGAAAAAATACTATAAGAATAAAGAGGAAGAATGGAGGAGAAGGAGGAGGAGGATTGAATAAAAGAGGAAAAGGAAGAATATAAGAGGAAGAGGAATTGGAGAAAAATATAAAAAGAGAAAAAGAGGAAAGAAAAAAAAAGGTTAGTTAGGAGGAGGAGGAGGAGGAGGAGTAGGAGGAAGGGAAGGAAGAGCAGGAGGAGAACAAAAAAAAGGGAAGAGGAAGAGAAAGAATAAAACAAATGAAAATGAAAATAATAAACGAAAATGAAAAATATAGGAAACAGAGAGAGAGAGAGAGAGACGCCACCCTTTGACAGATGGAGTTCCGGTGGCGTTGAATTTTGTAGAGAAAGCGTCATGTTGAACAACCTCCCACCTCTCTCTCTCTCTCTCTCTCTCTCATTGCGTTGTACTCTCTCTTTATTCATCTCCCTTTTATCTCCCCTTCTATTTTTGACACTGGGGACAAGAGAGAGAGAGAGAGAGAGAGAGAGAAAATCTACATTCAGTAACATTACATGTGCTTTGTGACCTTACATACTGAAGGAGGAGGAGGAGGAGGAGGAGGAAAAGGTAGAGAGGGGAGGAAAGGTAGAGAGGGGAGGAAAGTGTACTGTATCTCCCAATTTTTTCTCCTCCTCCTCCTCCTCCTTTCCTCTCCCCTCCTCTTCCCTCTCCCCTTCCTTTATCTCCCTCCCTTTAATGCTACTCTCTCTCTCTCTCCACTCTCCCTTCTCCACTAGTTTTTCCTCTCCCCTTCAGCCTTTTCCTCCTTCTCAGTCTTTTCTCTCTCTCTCCCTTCTAATCTCTTTTCTTCCTCTCCCATCTCCGCCCACTCTTTTCCCTCCCCTTGTCTGTTTAAACGTCTCTCTCTTAATAAAATAAAAAAATACTCTGGTGCTACAAGTTCCTCTATCATTTCCCTCAGTTCATCTTTAATACAAGACATACCGCTATTGATAACATATGACTGACAGAGTGATGAATTTTGTATCCGTCCTGGGCCCGTTTTCTTTAACGTATCGGGCTCCCTTTACGACGATTTCCCGAGGCCACAGACAAGAAAGATTAACAGGGTTTTCATGGAGAGTGATTTCCCCGTTCAAAGTGCAAAAGTCGTGAAGGACGGTCACTGGGGTCACAAAAACATGCCATGAAAACACTTAACAATTTCATGGAAAGGGTTTTTCTCGAGGGTGATTTTTCCGTTCAAAGTGAAGAAGTCGTGTAAAAATATCACTGGGGTCACAATACAGGCCATGAAAACACTAACAATTTCTACGAGATGGTTTTCCAGGATTATATTTCCGTTCAAAGTGCAGAAGTCGTGTAGAACAATCACTGGGGTCACAAAACAGTCCACGAAAACTCTAAACAATTTCTTCAGCGAGAGGCTTTTCAGACAGGCGAAGAGAGGTGCCGATACCTTTAAGAATAAGGGCTGATTTTCCAAGGCCTCAGAGAATACTAACCAGGTTACTATGGGTGATTTATGTGCAGAACTCGTGCAAAACTATCACTGAGATCACTAAACAGTCCATGAAAACACCAACAACTTCTACGAGATGGTTTTAAAACGGGTGCACTAGGGAGGAATATAACAAGGGAGAGGTTGAGTAATGTAAATGTGGCTGGCTGGGTCCGTAGACTTTCACGTGGGTCACTGTATAGGTAAGGTTTCGCTTATGGCATATCATTGTCTGTCTTAGCAATGGAAAGTTAGTGACGACCTGATGGAATTAATAGTGAAAAAATTACTGTCTACTGATCGGTGTCTATCTATCTATCTATCTATCTGCTTTCTCTCTATTCCTCTTTCTTCACTTCCCCTTTCCTCTCTTTTCTTACTCTTTTGATCCTCCCTCTCATCTCGTTGTTCCTTTCCTCCTCTCTTCTTTTCATCCTTCTTCTTCCTCTCTCCCTCCTATCCCCCCTTCCTCCTCTTCCCTTCTCTCTCTTCTACTCTCTTCTTCCTCTTTTCCACTTCCTCCTCTCCCTCATTGTTCCCTTTCCTCCTCTCCTCTCTTCCCTTCTTCCTCCTCCTCCTCCTCTCCTCTCTTCCTCCTCTTCCTCTTTCCTCTTCCTCCTCCTCTTCCTCTTCCTCCCCGCGGCTCGGTTAATGAGATAGTCAGGCTAATTAAATCAAAACTGCCGCCCTGCGATTAATGGCAAACCTCTTCCTCTTCCTCTTCCTCTTCCTCTTTACTTCAGACTTCCTTCCATTTCCGATCCTCTTAACTGTCCTTTCTTTAGTTCCTCTTCCTGTCTTCCTCTTCCTTTTCCTCTTCCCCTTCCATTCAGTCTTCCTTTCGTCTCCTCTCCTGTTTTTTTTTATTCCTCCATTTCTTATTTATTTCTTCATTTCTTCCTAATCTTCTTTACTTCCTTCTGCCTTCCTCTTCCCCCTCCTCTTCCTCTTCAAGTCTTCCTTCCGTTCCCTCTCCTCTTCTTTCTTCCTTCTATTCTCCTCCTATCTCCTTACTCTTCTTCCTATTCTCCGCCACTGGAACAACCTTCCTGCAGACGTGGTTAGTGCAGGAACAATCAACTCCTTTAAGAATCGCCTTGACCGTCACTTTACCGCGTCGGGAGTGAATTAAACGTATCCACGGGTACGTTCAATAGAGCTTTAATCCTTCCCGCAAGCCGCTCCTGTGGCTGACGGATTGATTAAATCTCTAAAAACAGGCAGCCTCGCAATGAGCTAATAGGCTTTCTGCTGCCTGCACATCCATGTTTCCATGTTTCCTCCTCCTCCTCCTATTCCTCATTTACCGAACCCTTACAAAATCGCTCCACTTTGTCTTCTCTCTCTCTCTCTCTCTCTCTCTCTCTCTCTCTCTCTCTCTCTCTCTCTCATCAGGTGTTCCATCGTGACCTCATTTCAAAACGCGAATATAAGAGAAAAGGAAAATTCAAGAAAAAAGAAAAGAAAATGCAAATATATTTCAGAAAGCAAATAAATGTAATAGTAGTAGTAGTAGTAGTAGTAGTAGTAGTAGTAGTAGTAGTAGTAGTAGTCGTAGTAGTAGTAAGCGAAAGAAAAAGAAGAAAAAAAACAGAAAAAGAAAAAAAAAGAAAAAAAAGAAAAAAAAGGAGAGACAGAGAGAGAGAGAGAGAGAGAGAGAGAGAGAGACTTCAGAAAAGTTGCCATCGTCAATCAATCTCTCAAGTAATTACATTTTCAATCACTCCGCTGATTACTTACAATCCTCCTCCTCCTCCTCCTCCTCCTCCTCCTCCTCATGATCATCCGCATCTAACTGTCTTCCTCATCATCTTTCTCTCGCCTGATCTATTTTTGACTTGTAATAATAGAAAGAAGAAGAAGAAGAAGAAGAAGAAGAAGAAGAAGAAGAAAAAGAAAAAGAAAATTAGCAACAACAACAACAGCAAATTAGTATTCAGTGTGTGTGTGTGTGTGTGTGTGTGTGTGTGTGTGTGTGTGTGATTGTTCAATTATCTCACTCTCACTTCCTCTCCCAACCTCCTCCTTCATCTCCTCCTCCTCCTCCTCTTCCTCCTCCGTTTCCTCCTCCTCCTTTCTCTTCCTAATGTTTTTTTATGTTTTTTTTTATTCTATCTCTTTCTTTTCCCATTTTCTTTCCTTATCTTTCTCCTCCTCCTCCTCCTCCTCCTCCTCCATATCCCTTTTATCTCCGTTCAAACAAGAAACAACTTTGAATTCAACTTTTTTTTCTTTTCTTTTTTGTTTCAGATTTCGTCGCGTTCACAGTCAAAGCAGCAGACCCACTTTTATTTTCTTTATTCTTTGTTGTTTTTTGGGTCTTTACTGAATATATAACCGAACATTTTCACCTCTTCTGTTATGCGCTCTCTCTCTCTCTCTCTCTCTCTCTCTCTCTCTTAACAATGAATCAAAGCTTTCAGAAAATCTCTTTTGTAACATTTTTCAATCCTGTTTTGGAGTTTGGCGGCGCTCAGAGAGAAATAAATGATGATAATAATAATGATAATAATAACAATAATAATAATAGCAACCATACTAGTAATAATCCTAATATATAGTGCTATCCTCTTAATTCACATATATGCGTGTTTCCTTTCTCCTAATAAAGCCATTCTCTCTATCTCCATTCTCTCTATCCTCTCCGTTCCTGTCACTGATACATAATCCTATATCACTTCACTTTCAAATCTTAATCATTTTCCCCATCTTCTTAAAGGTATTACATTGTCCAGCGAATTTTCAGTTTATCGTAACTCCTTACCTTCGGAGCCCAAAACGATATGGTTAGCACCTCGTTTACATATGTTTTCACGTCTCTGCCGGGGAGGAAACAGAAAAAATAAAACGAAAGGAAAAAACTCTGGGTACTCATCGAGCTGGACGCTGAAGAGTTGTCCTTGTCCTGCCTTGCTCCATAAGGCTGCAAGACTCCCTCCAACGACCCTCGCCTGTGGAAAGAAAGGTATACAACAAAACATGTGTACAGTAAGATATGTGCACAGTAGTATTCAGCGTCCATGTTATGTGCACAGACCAATGAGTCATATTCTTAAATATTTCGGGGCCAAAGCTTTTATAGGAGTTTTAGGGCATTTCCAGGGGAACTTTTATGACCCTGGTGGTAGTTTGACCCTTCATCTGTACCATGAACCTAAAGAAACACGTCTTTGACAAGGCTTTCGTAGGAGTTGTAGGCATTTTCAGGGATACTTTTATGACCCTGGTGGTAGTTTGACCCTTCATCTGTACCGTGAACCCAAGCACACACATATCTGACAAGGCTTTCGTAGGAGTTTCAGGGCATTTCCAGGGGTAGTTTTATGACCCTGGTGGTAGTTTGACCCTTCATCTGTACCGTGAACCCAAGCACACACATATTTGACAAGGCTTTCGTAGGAGTTTCAGGGCATTTCCAGGGGTAGTTTTATGACCCTGGTGATAGTCTGACCCTTCATCTGTACAATGAACCTAAAAAACCACTCATGAGTACCCGATTCATGATGGTGATAATGATGACGATAATGATGATAATGATGAAAGGCGATGTTAATGACAGGTTCTATTAGTGATATTAGCTCATTCTCAGGCCCTTAATTAGCCCTCCCCAGCAGTTCCCCCCCCCCCCCCCCCGTATCGCCCCCAGCACTCAGCACCCAGCCTCAGCACATCAGATATTGCCTTTAATGAGTAAGATCAAAACACACAGATGTAGGCTTGGATCTCTCTCTCTCTCTCTCTCTCTCTCTCTCTCTCTCTCTCTCTCTCTCTCTCTCTCTCTCTTCTGTGTTTTTTTCTTCTTCCTCACCTTCTCCTCCATCCCTCCTCCTCCTCCTAGTTTCCTCCAATACATATATTCCAAAACCTCCCTCCCTCCTTCACTCCCTCCCTCCCTCCTTCCTTCCTTCCTTCCTTCCTTTCTTTCCTCAACTCATGGACGCCAAAATACCCTCCTCCTCCTCCTCCTCCTCCTCCTCCTCCTCCTCCTTCCTTTCCCCTTCCTCATGTCTATTCATCCCTCTTTCCCTAATGATAAATGCATCCTTTCTCCTCTTCCTCCTCCTCCTCCTCCTCCTAATCTTCCTCCACGCTTTCCTTCCTTTCTGCCTCCCTCAATCTCTCCAAACCACCTCCTCCCTTTCCATAATGATGAATGCATATATCCCTCCTCCTCCTCCTCCTCCTCCTCCTCCTCCTCCTCCTCCTGCTCCTCCTCCTCCTCCCGATAGATACGCGGAGATAGGGCGGCTGAGGGATCTCTTCTCATAAATCGTGTTCTCCCTGACTTTTGGCGCCGCCTTATTGTGCTGACGAAGGAAGGGAGGGAGGGAGGGAGAGAGGGAAGTGAGGGAGGGGGGGGAGGCTAGGAGAGAGAAAAGGAGGGAAGAAAGGGGTCAGGGAAGGTGGGAAGGAGGGAAAGGAAGGAGGGAGGAAAGCAAGGAATGGGAAGGGAAGGGAGAGGAAGGGAACGGATGGGAAGGGAAGGGAAGGGATAGGAAGGGAGAGGAAGGGAAGGGAAGAAGAGGAGGGGGAGGAAGGAAAGGAGGGAAAGGGAAGGGGAGGGAGTGAAAGGGAAAGGAAGGGAAGGGAAAGGAAAGGGAAGGGGAGGGAATGAAAGGGAAAGGAAGGGAAGGGAAAGGAAAGGAAAGGGAAGGGAAGGGAAGGGAGGAAAGGAAGGAAGGGAAAGCAAAAAGAAGATAAAAGGGAAAAGGGCGGGAAGAATGTAGTGTGAGTGTGTGTGTGTGTGTGTGTGTGTGTGTGTGTGTGTGTGTGTGTGTGTGTGTGTGTGTGTGTGTGTGTGTGTGTGTGTGTGCGTGGCCTGCGTGTATGTATAAATTAGGGCCACTAATTAGATGGCCTTGCTGCTGCTGCTGTGGGATTTTTTTTCTCTCCTTTTATCGCTTCATCCCGGAAGGCCGCGGGAAGCAGTGCGGGGCGAGGCATTGTTGTGCACCGATGCTTAACACACGGACTAACTCATCTAACTAACAACAACTAAAACTAAACCATCTAACTAGACCAACTAACCTTGCAGCCTTAAACATGACCAAAGCTAACATAACATAACATAATCTAATTTAAACATCCCTACCCAACCTGACCTAACCTAACCTTCACCTAACCTAACCTAACCTAAATAACAACAACTAAAACTAAACCATCTAACTAAACCAACTAACCGTACAACCTTAAACATGACTTAAACTAACATAACATAACGTAGTCTAATTCAAACATGCCTACCCAACCTGACCTAACCTAACCATCACCTAACCTAACCTAACCTAACTAACAACAACTAAAACTAAACTATCTAACGAAACCAACTAACCTTGCAGCCTTAAACATGACCTAAACTAACATAACATAACGTAGTCTAATTCAAACATGCCTACCCAACCTGACCTAACCCTCACCTACCCTGACCTAAGAACGCATGACTTGACCTAATCTTACTTAACCTTACAACCTTAAACATGACCTAAACTAACATAACATAACGTAGTCTAATTCAAACATGCCTACCCAACCTGACCTAACCTTCACCTACCCTGACCTAAGAACGCATGACTTGACCTAACCTGACCTAATCTTACCTTGCCATACCTGAGTAAACCAATCCTAAATTAAGTAGACTTGACACGATGGATAACACACACGGAAAGAGTGAACTAAAAACACCTTCCCCTGCCCTGACCTGACCTAAAAATGCATAACTCTTCCTGGCATGACCTGACCTATCTTAACAATCTATGGAAGGCAATGACTGAGTGGTTAGAGAGAAGGCGCGGCATCGTGGAGGACCCGAGTTCGCATCCCGCCTAACATCATCTAACCCACCTAACAGGATTAACTCGGCAGCTGCGGGGATCATGTTTCCTTTGTGATCAGTTTATGCATCGTCTATTTTGGGGGTTATATCATGGCAAAAATGTGGCCCGTCGCTGGTACACGGTAAAGCCACAAATTTGGCCCATCGCTGCTACCGGGTTAATAAAATAAAAAAAAAAGGAGGCAAGAATGAAGAAATGAAAGGAATCAATATAATGCAAAGAAGGATGAATAAAACTTAATTAAGTCGTACAGAAATAACAGGAAGAGGAAGGAGAAGAAAAAGAAAGAAATGAAGAAAAAAACACTGATGAAAAAGCAAAGAACAAAAGCAAGGAACAAAAGAAAATAAGACAAAACAGCAGGAAG